>NW_027185720.1:828083-860844 GCF_028583685.1 Petaurus breviceps papuanus
TGTGTGTGTGTGTGTGTGTGTGTGTGTGTGTGTGTGTGTGTGTGTGTGTACACACACATGTGTTCCCTCCTACAAAGCATTGCCTATATGCTTGAAATCTCTTTTTTCCAGCTTTTGGAAGAACTGAGTTTTTCTTCCTAAAAAAAAAAATTTGTCTGAAGTGCTGCCCTTCTGCCTTCCTCTTTCCCTGTATCTCCTCCCTCAGTAGTAAATTCTGTCAGCTCTCTACACTCTCTGTTGAGATCCTTGGAGATCACCAGAGCTTTCAGCTGCCAATTTGGAGTCTCTTCTGGGAGCAGACTTCCAATTAGGTGGTAGAGTACTGTGAGAGGAATGCATATATAACTTTCAATTGACCCCTGCCATACCCTATCTCTATGTTTCAGCAGCCCCAATTCCTGTACCACTTTGGCTATACAAAAAGTGATTCCTTCCTCTAATTTGGTCCAGGCAGTGGGCACGGCCAACCCAGTTTCTTTCTTTGCCATGGGAGTATAGCAAGGGTGACAGTTTGATAGAGTCAGTCATTCAATGTCTCCCACCTACTTAAAGCAACTAACAGAATACTCTAGCCCCAATGCCTTAACCAGTTAAGAGCCCTATATTTAAGTAATACAAGGCATTGAACTATTTGGAAAACTTAGTAAATAATGATAAGTAACAATTATGTAATACTTCAAAGTTAGAAAAAACACTTTAAAAATATTATCCCCACAATGACCCTGGTGGGAAAGTGCTAATATAATCCCCATTTTGCAAATGAGGAAACTGAGACAGGTAGAGGTCAAAGGATTTGCCCAGAGTCACAGAGCTGGTTAGTATCTGGAACCCAATTTGAATTCAGGTCTTCCTGACTCCAAATCTAGCCCTCGATCCATGGCCACTTTCAGTTACCTCTAGTTAATCAGTTTGAAGGAAGTAAAGGCTATAGGATGAGGTTAAATAATACTACCCAGGAGGTGTATTGGTATTGATTGAGTAGACACAATCATGCTACAGGGGTCTACTATAAAATAGTAGACCAGTTCTTAATACCTAAATGTCTGACAGGAAATCATTTGGGAAGAAAAGGATAGGATAGAAATAGAACCTGTTTACTCCCCCTCCTTGACCAGAGTATGATTTTGTGAAATTTGGAGGGTTGAAAAATTTGAAATTTTCAGAGAAATTCTAGCAGCATCACAGGAACTATAATGCTCCTGGACTGGTATCTGAAGACAAAATAGATATAGGGATGTAGTGCCAATGTGATATTCACAGCACCTACAGTGACTATGAATATGCAGGTGCAATTCTGAATTGCACAATATAATAGCCTCTCTACATGGAAGACAGAACCAAAACATTTATTCAAACACCAGAGAGCTGCATCCCAAAACCAGAAAGCCAAATCCATCGTAACAGCAAAGAAATCTATGCACAATAACAAGCCTTCTCCCACTAGAGCCTTCCCACAAACAAACATTCACAATCTTATTCCTGCTTCCTCTTTCTCTCTCTCTCACCTCTAACTGCTCTCTGACCAATTACCTTGGGGCTCTGTCCCACCCTTCCTGCTCCACCTATTTAGCAAGCTCCTCCCACCACAGGCTTCTTGTGACTCAAACTTATGTGACTTAGGCTTCCATGTGACTTAAGCAGGTCACATGGGCCTATTCATAGATGGGAAAGATCTTCCCATTTACATTATCATTGTAAGGGAGAAAAGGCAGTTCTACAAGAGCTCAGCACAAAGCTACACAAACTCAAAGGACACCAGTAAGAGGACTTTCAGAAATTGTGAGTTTTCTCTCTTTACTACATGTGCTCTATATTTCAATCCAATTTCCCCCAGATTTGGTACATACTTGTGTAAGATTGTATAACAGGCATTGGGGGGATTTTTTTTTATGGAAACTGTTCTCCACATACAAGCTTAATGAATATCTTTTTCCTAAAGCTAATTAAGTCTGGATGACTAATTGAGATCAACTGATAATAGGGGAAGCAAAATGGTGGGGATTCATAAGCTGTCAGTCAGTAGGCATTTATTAAGCACCTACTATATTTCAGGCACTGTGCTAAACACCAGGAATAAAAAATGAGGCAAATGATATTCTCTATACTCAAAGCCACACAGGGGAATATAACAAGCAAACAAATATGTACAAACAAGATATATATGGGATTAAAAAGAAATAATTAAAAGAGAAAAAGCAGGGGCAGCTAGGTGGCACAGTGAATAGAGTTCAAATCTGGCCTCAGACACTTAACACAAAAAACTAGTGATGTGACCTTGGGCAAGTCACTTAACCCCAATTGCCCTCTAAAAAACAAAAAAACAAAACAGAGGAAAAGCACTAGAATTAAGAAAGATTGGGAAATATTTGTTATAGAAGTCCCCCCCAAAAAATATATGATATCATATATGATACAAACCTTTAAATAATTTTTAAATGCCAAATTTCAGTTAGAGGTTAATGTAAATAAAGACAGATTTTTTTTTCTTATCCAAGTTTATAGATGTCCTGAAATCTGTCCACGGATTTTGTTGTTGTTCAATTATTTCAGTCATGTCCAACTCTTTACAGCCCTGTTAGAGGTTTTCTTGGCAAAGATATTGGAATGATTTGCCATTTCCTTTTGAGGAGACTAAGCAAACAAGGCTAAGTGACTTGCCTAGGGTCACACAGCTAGGAAATGACTAGGGTCAGATTTTAACTCAGGTCTTTCTGACTCCAAGGCTAGTACCTCTCTTCACTGTGCCACCTAGCAGCCACAGTGAATCTTTAAGTAATAATAATAATAGCAATAAACAGTAATAAATTTAAATAAGATTATAATTGACCTTACTTCAATGCCATAGTCTGGACCAAATTATAATGGATTGTTGAAAGGATTTGCCACATTGGTAATGCAATGTATGATTCTTTTCACAGAAGTGACCATTTTCACAGAACTGTTTGATTATATATGCACCAAACACTAGTTCACTATAGTTTAGTTGTGGTACTTTCATGAGTCAGAGGAATGGATTACATGGTTATTCAAGATTCCTTCCAGTCTGTTGACTCAGTAATGCTATGTAATTTAAGTGTAAAAAGATCTTATTTTTAAATCCATCTGTTCATCTTGTATATGTCAGGAAAAGCCTCACACTTAGAAGGATGTTAAAAATGGGAGGAGAGGGGGAGTAAACATCTCATTATGAAACAAACAGTATTTTTAAAAACTCCATTAAAATGCAAACTCTTATCTAGATCTAATCAGAAAGTTTGTATGTGTGTTTTTTTTTCCCCTCTCTTTACCTTTAAAAGACCTGTGTTGAGGGAAAATCTGTTCTTCTCGGATTAGCAGGGACAATCAACAGAAGTGGTACATTGTTTTCTAGAGTGGAAAAGCAATTACTAAACTTTTTTTATAAACTGAGTTCTAATCCTGACTTTCCTATATCCTAGCTGTGTGACATTGGCAAGTCTTTTCATTTTCACATTCTCCATTTTGTCACAGGGAAAAATATGTACCCCATTCAACCTACAGATTTGTTAAGAGAGTTACATGAGATAATACATGTAGAATGCTTTGAAACCTACAAAGGGATATTATTAGAATCCAGTTTAATTGCTATAGGAAATTCCTGGATGAGAAAACTCCCTATACCAGTGTAGGCTGACTGTCACTGTGATATAAAAAGTTATCTAAAGCTTAAAGAATATCAATCAGTATTCAAATGAAAATATTATTACTTTTATCATCACAATTTTATGGAGTGCCTTTGGCTCATCATGTCATTAACCTGTCAAAATTCTGAATTTAACTAGACCAGAAAATAGACATAATTTATTAAGACTTTCCATGCTTATTGATGTACAAGTAGACTATTTTTATTCTGATAAGATAAGATGTTAATTTACTTTAGTTAGAATGATCAGGATGAGCATCTGGTTTAATCTTAACATTGATAAGAAAATCAGATAACCTGGTAAATGAAATCAGGTAATAATAATAACAGATAGCATCCTAAAAATCTTAATGTAGTTTAACTGTTCTAAGTAATAATACCTTAGTAAAGCTATATGATACCTTGGTATAACTTAATTGAACTAAGACTTTGGGGACACTATATAAACCTTAGCTAATTTTATTGTCACAATAACTGTTAGTTGTTTTCTACAATTCATTTTCCTCTTTCTGTTTAGCTTTGAGCCCAACTCCTTGTCCATTTGTACTGTCTATAAGTTGTTTATCCAGTTGTTTGTCAGAATTTGCCAATTGGTCTTTCCTGTATGGATGGTCAAACCAAATTATTTTGAATAGTTGTAGAACTTTTCCCACAAGTTCAACATTCTGGGGCTTGATACTGCCAATGCAATATTATCCCCAAACAGGGGAATGTGGAGTACTTCACCCTTAGCAGGTAATCCCTGCTCAACTCAGTCCCTGCACAAAACTTCCTCCATCAAAAATGGGAACACCTTTGTCAAGTAGAGATCTCCTTATGTTATGCTCTAGCAGTAACAATGTTGTCATGCCCAAGATGGCTGCTAGCACAGGTTCTTAGATCTGCTTTGCCAGGAAAGATAGCTGGTCTAGGGGTGAACAGTCTTTTTAAATCACATTCACTAGTTCAGGGGAAAAGTCAGCACCCTGAACTTCCAAGAAAATACAGAGAAAATACATGCAGAGAAATAAAGACCAACAGACAGGGTTCTGACTGTGTGAATCAAAACAATATTGCTATATACTTTACATACATCCCTGGATCAATAGAGCCCTTACATCTAAGCAGTCAGGGAGCTCTGAAATATAATCACTCAGAATCTCAACCAGGGAATCACAAGATTCTTCTCATAAGCCAGCCCCCACAGCAAAATACCAATTCAAAGTATATATACATAGTGTATACACACACACACACACACACACACAGAGGATATATGCCAGAAGGTATCACAACACTCTTGATTCATTGACTAATTAGAAATTAACAAAAGGTGTGAAAGTCTTCCTACAAGCAAGCCTCCCCTAAGCAAGTTTCCCTTAATGGCCTCCATGTGAGGCTTATTAATGAGTGGGGAAGATCTTATATCCCATTAATATAA
This sequence comes from Petaurus breviceps papuanus, assembly GCF_028583685.1. Lineage (NCBI taxonomy): Eukaryota > Metazoa > Chordata > Mammalia > Diprotodontia > Petauridae > Petaurus > Petaurus breviceps. The sequence continues at coordinate 833,165 of NW_027185720.1, forward strand.
CATATGCCTTACCCATATTTATAAATGGGTCAGAGTTATATCTATTGTTCTATGTTTTAATAAACTTTGAATAATTTTGAATGTGGATAGGAGACACTTTTTTAGGAGGAAAACCTTTAAGGTGCAATTTTATTCTACCAAAACTAATATTTTATCATATTTGGCAAACAAGCCCAATGAGAAGCTGTGTTGTGTGTTTTTTTAATTACAAAGTAGTTATGATGTATTCTATTGTAAAATATTGCTTATAGAAAACCCCTTGTTCTCTACTAATTCCCTTATTAAGACTGTCTTTGATTAGTATGTATAGGAGTCTTATGAAGTTTTGGGGTAGATGGGAGAGAAGTCACATTAAGTCCATGTTTATTGAAGTTCTCTCAGTTCCCTTTAAAAAATTACTGAAAAGGGCTAAGATATTTTTCCCATACATTTTGTGTCTCCTCCTAATTTCAGATATCTTTGTAAATTGATACTTCAACATTCTCACAATTATATTGTGTCCAGCACAATCTGTATATACACTTGGCCAAATTCTTCTGCTTTCCCAATTATTCTCTTTACTGCTATTTCTACCTCCCCTAAAGCCAATCAAGTGCTCTGATATTAGTATGTTGAACACACTGTCATATGGTGAAAACTATTTGTCATGAAAATATGTGCAAATCTTTTCAGATCTTCGCAAACATGTGAAAATCTTTGCGTGTTTTTCTTCTAATTTCTGTCCTCATTCCCATTTTGTCCTTAAATGTACCATAATAACTTTGTTTAGTTGGTTCTTGCTGTTTTTATTGTAATGGTTTTATCCTCAACTAATTTTCTGAGACATTGCTACTTACAGTCATTCTCCATGTTTACATTCATTCTAAACTGGTGTTGCTTTGGCTGTGAACATTTTCTTATTGACAATTAAAATAAATACTTAATGGCTAAGAATCTTTCTGGGTTTTTGACCTTGTTTTCACAATTGATTTTCTATTTGATCTTGGAGGTAATAGAAAACCACTAGATTTTATTAAATATGGTTAATCTTGCATTTTAGGAAGATCTCTTTGGTAGCTGAGTGGAAAATAGACTGAATTGGGGAGAGACTTGAAGGCAGAGAAACCAACCAGAAGTCTATTGCTATAGTAACAATGAATTCAAACTAGTGAGAAAAGTCATTAGCAGATGTCCTAGTCCTGTTTTTGACTCACAGACTTCATGGAAAATTGTGCTAAAGGCTGATTAAAGGGAATACTGTGATTGAATAAAACTAAAATAGAGAAAAGAGTAGCTGAAACCAGAATTTGTATGGTTGGATATTCATCAAATCTTATATCTAGTAAGAGAAATCAAAGGAATTGAGGCTGGCAGGCTTAGAGTAGAGAGAGCATCCTATCATTCTTTTACTTCTCACATTTTAATCAGAAAAGCAGGGCTACCCACTGGGGAGAAATGTTGGAAGTGAAATCACAAGACCTAGGTTCAAATTTTCCCACACATTCTTGGAGAGCCCATTTCAAAAGGAGAAGAATACATACTCAGTGATTATGGAAAAATAAAGATAAGAGTTGAAATGGACCTTAGAGGTCATCTATTTAAGCCCCTCGTTTACATAAAAGGCACACAGGATCTCCAGACAAATTCTATGGTGGTAACTAGGAATGATGGGAGTCTCACAAGAATAGAATTTTGAAAATTCAATGAAAAACAAAAAGTTGGGGTGGGATTATGTTGTCTGGAGAGACCAATGTGGATGCATAGATAAACTATCTATCAACTTAGTTTAAAAAGAAAAAGAGAGGGGCGGCCAGGTGGCTCAGCAAGTAAGAGCACCGGCTCCAGTGTCAGGATGATCTGGTGATCAAATCTGGGCTCAGATACTCAGCACCACACCCAGAAATAACTGGCCGTGTAACCTTGAGCAAGTTACTTAACCCTGATTGCTTAAAAAAAAAAAAAAGAAAAAGAGAGAGATGATGGAGGTGACAGGAAATTAATGATGAATAGTGAACTATGACATGGTTGTAAGAGTGAGTGTTGTTGTAACACTAAGTGATATTGCTCAGTTGCTTTTATTCAACTTCAATTCTTCATGACCCCATTTGGGGTTTTCTTGCAGAAATACTGAACTGGCTTGCCATTTCCTTTTCTGATTCATTCTACTGATGAGGAAACGGAGGCAAACAATGAAGTGATTTGCCCAAAGTCACACAGCTAGTAAGAATCTGATTTCACATTTTAACTCAGGATGATGAGTCTTCCTGACTCAAGATCCAACATTCTATTTACAGTGTCACCAAGTTGCCCCCAGTACTGAGTAATAAAGCTTAAAACAAGCTGGTGAAAAAAAGTTAAGGAAGGAAAAAAGAGGAAGTTTTTAGCTATCCTACAAAAAGAGTAGGATTAAAGAGACCACTCCTTCGGGTGGATGGGATTGGATAAAGAACTGGAGAAGATATTTCATTTTCTTTATGTTTTGTCTGCCAAGAACAATTATATTTGAATTTTAAAGGATAGAACAAAAAATACCTAAAATAAAATTAACATCGATGATAAGTGCAAAGATTATAAGAGATCACTTATATGTCTTTAATGAGTTCAAACCAACCAGTTCAAATGTACTCAAATAAAAGGCAACTAATATGACCATCAATGGTCTTTGAAAAACTGGAAAGCAAAAAGGGACCACAGGATTAAAAAAGGCAAAGTTGCATTCTGATTTTCAAAACAGAGACGAAAATAGAATCTGCAAACCAAATCAGCTATGTCATAGTCAAAGTGCACCTGGAGTAGAGGTTACAGCATTTTGCAAAGGATATTCATCTGCTGGAGAATATCAGAGAAGGCCAAGCAGGGTAATGAAGAGTCTTATTTCATACCTTATGAGGATCAATGAAAAGAATCAGAAATATTTTGCCTGAATAAGAGATTTTGAGGATACTTTAGAGTTACCTTGACTCCCTTCAATTTGATTGAATAAGCATCCTTTAAAAATTTACTGCACCATGCTAGGTACTACAGATATAAAGGCAAAAGTGAGCATGTATCGGTTGAAAGGGAATCATCTTCAGTTACTTGAAAGTCTACCACATGGAAGAGAAATTAAACCTTCTTCTGTTTGACTTCCAAGGAACAGAACCAAGAACAATTGGTGCAATTTACAAAGAGGACAATTTCGATTTAATATTACAAATTTTCTGAAAAATTAAAGGTTTCCAGAAGTATTATGGATCACCTCAGTAGCTGATTGCTCCCCTCTCACGGGAGGTCTTCAAGCAAAATCTAGATGATTACTTGTCAGATGAATTATAGAAGAAACTCATGTTCAGGTACAGGACATGATGAGTTCATGTTTATACTAGAAAATCTTTGGGGTCCCTTTCAATCCTGAGATTCTGTGAAATCTCAGCCTTCATGAAAGAGAGTTGTATGGTCAGGGGAGAAGTAACTTTACTGCTTTAAGTCTTAGATTCCCCTACTGAAAAAGAAGCAAATAATATTTACGAATCTTACTTCATGAGGTTGTGATGAAACCATTTGGTAAAGTTTAAAGTGCCATTTAAAATGAGTTATTTTCTCTCTAGTAATTTATATTGTTAGAAAATTCCCTTGGGGGCGGCTAGGTGGTGCAGTGAATAGAGCACCGGCCCTGGAGTCAGGAGGACCGGGTTCGGATCTGACCTCAGACACTTAACACAAAAACTAGCCATGTAACCCTGGGCAAGTCACTTAACCCCACCTGCCCTCCAAAAAAAAAAAAGCAAAAAAAAAAAAAAGAAAGAAAATTCCCTAGAGTACTGAGGTTAAGTGGCTTTGTCATGTTACCCAGTATATATTAAAGAGATTAGAATCCCTATCTTCAGTAGAGCCTTAGCTTTATCATAGGCTAAAAAAATAATCGATGAATATCAGGACCACATTGACATTACTCTGACTGACCTCCCCTCCAACAGATACAATAGCAGATGTAATTCTCAAAAGATTTCTTAAAATTTTACTCCTGACTAGCTCTGGGATGCCGACCTTGTAACTTGGAATTCCACTCCTCGTAATTATGATTTTATATAACTGAGAAGGCAGTATTTTATAATAAATTTTTGAGCCAGAGGACCTGGACTTAAATTCTGGTTCTGTCATTAACCACATGGAACTTTGGATAAGTCATTTACCCATTCGACCTCAGTTTCCTCACTAGTAAAACAAGCAAATTGAACTAGATGATCTGAGGTATTTTTCAGTTCAAAGCCTATAATTCTATGATGCAGATTCTAAAACTGAAAAAAAAAATCAGTGACATAATTCTCTGGGAAACTTCAAAGACACCAAATAGAAGTTCTTATTTTGTTTCTAAATGGACTCATAAAGTGTGAGTTACTGTTCTCCTGGCCACTAACTGAATCCAGAAATGTCACAAAAGTGATGTGCTAAATAATTTGAGCAGAGACATCTCTGCGCTTGAGAGAATCAAATAAAGCTCAAAATATCGCTAATCATGAAAGAGAAGGCTCTATTTCATGCATAATACATGCCATTTTAGTATCCAGTAACATCATCAAGGACTGTTCAGGGTATATTTAGCTATTCATGAGTAGCTTGCTATTAGCTATAACTGCATTATATCGATGTCTTCATTCTTTCTATCTGCTTAAAAATACTATTTAAAAGTCCCTATGAAGATAGTTCTTGCATATAGATTTACCAAGTACCAAATACCTAATATATTTATTGTAAAAGAGAAAAATCCTCTTTTAGAAAATTATGGAATTCATCCCCAAAGTTAGATTTTAGTGGCAATATTTCTCTAAGGTTATTTAAGGAATGAAGTGCTCTGTTTAGTGTAGCAGCTAGGAGGTCATGTGCAAATCCAACAAAACTCAAGTTACTACTTTGATCATCTATCCTTCCTTCTGTTGGACATGTGGTTTTCACCAACATATGGATGCAATATTTCATATTGCACTTAATACTTCTTGTTAACCACCACACACACACACACACACACACACACACACACACATACACACACCCTTTAACTGAAAAGCCTGGTTTCTACAATCTATATATACACTATTCTCACTGAAAATCAAACATATTCTTACATGTTTACAGCTGTCATCCTATGTCATTCAAAAGATGTATGATATATGACCAACATATCCTTGTGATTAATTTGAGGGGAAGAAACTTTTTAAGAATGTTTTTCGTATGAAGTGTGTTAAGGACAAAGCATGGAGCTAAAGTTTTATTGGTAGAGGAAGGTGCCGGGAAAGAAATCTCTATCATTGCAAGTTATCACCTTCTCTGCAATTTATGTTCTAACCTGGGGATCTGGGTTAGAATCCCTGCTTCTGCCATATCTTACTTGGGTATATCCTTTGGCAAATCATTGAAACTCTTTGGGCCTGAGTTTTGGGCCTGAGCTCCAAATCACTACAAATTAAAGATATAAAAATAAATCAACCCTGGGGGAGAAATCATTGGACAGAAGTGACTCACTTTCCTCATTACCACCAGCAAAACTGTTGATAAACTCACAGATAGACACAAAAGCCCTGGAGTGGCAGACTCTTCCCATCTACCATTGGCTCTGCCTCAAGTTCAGCTCTCCACAACCATTATTCAGGGAAGCAACACCTGTAGAGAAGCAACCCACCATTCACCACTCACAACACTGACATACCATCCTTGCTGCTTCAGCAAGGAGCCTTAAAAGTGATAGGAGGCAGCATTGCAATATAAGTTAAATCTCCAAGATCACTTTGACCACCATCTCCCACCAGATTTCCCAGGATCCTGAACCAAAGAGGCTTTGGACAGTGCTACTTCTAGTCCATAGCTCTCACAACCATCATCTTAAGATGCTACCACTGTGAAGATGCAGCTTTGTAACTAGTCTTGCAGATGCTACAGCACCCTTTATTGAAAGCCCAGAAAAGAAAGTTCTTGCCAGAAAAGTCCTTGTCACTTTCAGATGCTTCAACATCAAAACCTGTTGTGATTTTGTTGGTGGAAATGACATTAAAGAAGAGGTATTGCCATCATTTTGAGGCTGAACCCTAATGACCTTCCCATCTAATTTGTACATGATGCCTTTCATAGGTATGGTCTATGAGATCCTTGAGAGTAGAAGCTATCTTACTACTTCTATCTGCATACCTAGTGTTTCTCACATAATATGTGATCAATACATATTTTATTCATTTGTTATTCATTCCTTATAAACCTTTCTCTACAAGAGGAACTAGTCAGCTTATTCTTTTTAAAACTGGTTCAGATCCACTTCTTACTTTGCCTTTGTGAAGCTAGAAAAATGCAAATCAAAAAAGTTTCTTATATATATATATACATATATATATCTATATACATATATATATATATATATATAACTTGTTTCCCATATAGCAATAAAGTGTTTTGTTCAATTCTGAGTCCACATTGTGCCACATACCCATTTTTTCTGTTCTTGGGTAATTTACCTTATATCAACTCTTCTTTTGATAATATTTGAACTAAGAAATATATAAACACACCTATACCATTTGGTGGTGGTAAACCACTTTATCTCAGAGATAATAAAATAGAAAGCAAAAGGAAATTCTTAAACAAGGATGGGGAAACAAGCTCCTCTAGAAAGAGGGATGAGAGTGTTAGTGAAGTAATGGATAGGAAAGTAATGATTCACTAGGTGTTTTCAGCAGCATGAAAGGCACCAGGGACTCTGTATCTTTTCTGTATGGCTTCCTCATAGTTCAATTTGTCTTTCTCTTAGTGCCTCTAATACTTCTCTGTCTTGAGTTTTGATTCTGGGTCTCATCCTCACTCTAGCTTAGTCTGTCAGTAACGGTCTCCATGACTCTCAGATGCTTGAATAGATAAACACTGGCAAATGTATGTTTGCCAGATGACTCTGGTCTCCAATGTCCTATTACATACATAATAGTTCATTTTTATTTTCCTCTCCATCTCTGAAATCCTTCTATTCCTTTAAAATATTTAGATTGTTTAGCTCATAAAACATCACACTCTAAATTTTACTTGAAAAGGATCTATTATTAATGCAATGTCTATGGATCAATTCATTAAATTGATTTTTAAAGAGGTTTTTAGGAGGGATAGTTGGAAGGTTACAAATGGAGCTACAAGTTAGTAGGTCTTAAAGGGAATATGGTATTCCATTTGTTTTAGCCCAGTTATAAGAGGAAATGCACACTTGTCTTCTAAAAGGAACTTGAGAAAGACATCCCTAAATTTATTCAACCATCTTTTGTCCCATGGAACTCAGTACAATCATTCTATTTTTCTGAACTGCTGCTATCACATGATTTTACTTATTCTAATGCCTCAGTTTACCATCCTCATGAACATTCCAAAATGTCAGCAGTGGGACACTCTTCTTTACTCTTTCACATGTTTAAAGAGTTCCTTTGGGTATAAAATGCTTCAATTTTTAAAGGGGGTCAAAGTTTAAAGATTAAAGGAATAAAGCTCCCCAAAGTAAAATTTCAGGAATCAGCAAGAAAGTGGGAGAGTGTCTGGGGTTGGGAGTGGATTGGGGAGGAAGTGTGATGGAAGAAGTTAGCTAGATTTTCTAGAGTCTTTGAAGTTACACTGAATTGGCAATCACTCATTCTAATCATAAGTAAGACTAGATCTTCCAGGTCGTTTGGAGGTACCAAGTCTTACCATATGAGATATGCTTTATTTTATTCTATCAAATTATATTTTTCAATCATCCTATTAGCCACAGTGTCCCCACTAACAGGAACATACTTTGAAATATCAATTTGACTGATTCATTAACTTAAATCCCTTGGGTTTTGCTCAAAATTACCCACTAAAAGTGTCCATCCACACTTGATTTGAAGATCTTTACTATTGGGGGACCAAATGGCTAAGAAAGTAATAATTGTGGTACACGAACATAAAAAATATCACAACACAAGAAGTAACGGATATGAAGAACACCAAGAAGTATGAGGAAAGTTATGTAAATGGATGCAAAGTGAAGTAAGCAGAAAAATTAAATCATAATACACAATTACAGAACCAATGCTAAAGGAAAAACAAAAAAATAAAACTAAATAGTATGTTTATGATTATGATACTTATGGTTGTACCCAAATAAAAGGTGAAAAATACCAATTCCCTCCTTTCCTTGATAAGATTAGAAACTCTGGGTATGGAACATTGTACATATGTCAAACTGTATCGATATGTTAGTTTTACTAAATGTCATCTCCACTTTTCCTTGCTTTTTATTCTTTGTTATAGGGATAGAATTCTGACCAGAGGAGTAGAAAATATTAAGAAATTAAGTTGATGTAAATATCTCTCTCTGTGTGTATGGTGTATGTATGTCTGTATGTGGGTATATATGTATGTATATGTGTGTATATGTATGTATAAAGCACCAGTTTCCCCAACTCTCTCCAATAAAGACAATAAATATCATTGTTATCTGTAAGTCTTGGGGGAAAAAAAGTTAATTATCATTTGATGAGTTTGCTGTCATTACCTGCATGTTATTCCTCACAAATGACACTATCTTCAGCTTCACTGTCTTTGCACTGTCTCCAATGCCTAGCATGCTCTCACCTCTTACCTCTTAAAAATCTCTGATTTTCTTTAAAATTCAGCTGAAATCATAGCTTCTTCAGGGGGCCTCTCTCACATCACTTTAGCTGCTAGAGACTCATTTTCTAAAGTTACCTTTCAAATATACTCTGTATGTATCTTAATATATGCAGTTATTTGTTTTTGTTTCCATTATTGGAAATGGAACTCCTTGAGACCAGCAACAGTGGCTTTGCCTTTCGTTATATCTCTAGCACACACCAAAATATCTAGAACATAGTAGGCACTTAATAAATTTTTGTTGACTAAGAGACTGACTGTAAAGTACAAAGAGAAAGGATTAAGAGAGTTTGAGAGAGAGACAAAGAGGCAGAGAGATTTTCAGTATGAGCATTTAACCCATTAGAAACCAGCAAATGCTATAAATCTAGGCTTGATTTATTGCTTTATTGATTTCTGTTCTTAAGAAAGTGCTGGAGGAAACGCTAATGATGCAGATTAAACGTAAAAGTGTAACACACATACCTTTTTTTTTTTGGAGAGCAGAAAAATTTGTTCAACATATTTCTGTCTGGTTTCAACTCCCTGGAACAAGATGTCACTTTCAGGAAAAGCTCATCACTTCTGATCTCACCACCATGCTGCTAAATCAAGCCTTGATTGAAACCATCTCCCTTAGTCTCCTCTCCTCCCTGATTGGAGGGTAGAGTATCAAACTCTTCCCATATGCCTTTCATTGTACAGGGCAGAAATTGAACTCAGTTCTTCCACTTTTCATGTGCTTCTCTTCCTGGTTTCAACTGCATAGAACAGGATATCCAAGTACCTGTTACCCCCCTGACATCCCATCCTCAATCTTCCCTCACCCTCTTCACTTTCTTGCTTTATTTGTATATTGTCTCTTTCCATACCTTCATCAGATTGTAAGCTCCTGCAAGGCAAAAACTCTCTTTTTTATTATTAATTCTATCCCTAATACATAGCACAGTCCCTGGAACATAGTTGTTTAATAAAAATTGATTGGATTGGATTATTGGATTGTTTAACATTTACCAGCACAACCTAAAGAATACCTTTTAAGTCTTTGAAGACAACTTTTGTATTCTACCAGATTTTCTTTTTCCTCAGCTACACATCTCCAATTTTGTCAATTTATCATTTGGAAAATCGTGCATACAGTGTTTTTAATGTTTGGGTTGTTATTGGGGTTTTGGTGTTGTTGTGTATGGTGTATCACATTCTGGGAGTTCAAGTCAAGCAAATGAAGAGTAAGAAGAATGAAAGTATAAGGGAAAAAAAGAAGAATTCAATTCAATTAAGAAACATGCATTAAACACCTCCTCCAGGGGCCATACTAGGTACTTGAAGATACACCAACAAAAGCATAACCTCTACTTTCAAGAACCTTATATTGTAAGATAATATACAATAGTTCTAACTAGAATAAACATATGCTAAAATGGAGAAATAGCAAAGGAAATTATTTTGGTTTTTCATCCTGGCTCCCAAATAATTTCTTTGACCATGGGCAAATCAGCTAATTTCTTTGAGACTCAGTTTCCTTATTGTGAAATTCAAATTTGTAATACTTAGACTACCTGTCCCTGTAGAACTGTTAAACATTGAGTTGCCATTTAATTGTGCTTTATAGACTCAACTGTTATGCCCTGTGCTTCAGAAATTCTGTCCTGATACACCCAGTTGTTCATTCTCTCCCTTCCTGTTGTGTTATTATATAATTTTACCTTCTTCCATCTCAGTTACCAGATACACAAAATGAGGGAGTTGGATCATATGGTGTCTGAAGTTCCCTCCAATGACTATATGTGTGTGTGTGTGTGTGTGTGTATTACATGCAGTATTCTTACACTAGATTATAAACTCCCTGGGAACTGTATTACAGTTTCCTTTTGTCTCTGTAGCACCAAACACAATGTATTGGGGATTTTAAAATGGTCAATAAGTACTTGTAAAATTGGATTAGATCACCTGAGTGTGTTCTTTTTGGTGTTGCTTATGTTATTATCACAAGTTCTAAATGAAATAACAGACAGATATAACAAAGTGTTCTTTCCATGTTCTCTTCTGTGGAGTATTCATCATAGACAGTCCAGGCATTTCTTTCACAATTTGTGCATGTAAGCTTAAAAATCTCCAACTTATTTTCTCTATACATATTAAGAAATCATATTCTCTGGTCTAAAAAAGATCCAGATTTTTTCCTTTACAAAAGTAGGTAGGACAAAGAAATTATTGTAATAACCATTATTATTATAGTTAGCATTTAAAGTCCACAAAGCATTTTATAATTTCATCTTATCTTCATGGCAATACTGGGAGATGGGTGTTATTATTGTCTATATGTTACAAATGAGGAAACTGAGGCAGTTAAAATTACCTTCACAGGACCATGCAGTTAGTATATACCTGAGGTTGTATTTGAACTCAAATCTTTTGGTCTAGAGCTCCATACTCAGATCTGCTATACCACTTAACTGCCACAGTTTAATTGAATTAAGGATGATAACCAAATCATTTAAGAGAGAAAAATTCTTGTCTTGTATAGACAATACCTTCTCCATTACTGGAGTGTTAGAGTTATTGACCAGTCAGTGTATTTTCCTCTTAGTTATCCAAGAGGAGATCCAAGGCACTAAGGGAAGTGCCCTCTATTCCAAATAGCCTTCTATTCCTCACAAGAGATCCATCCATTGTCTTCTCTTCAGAAGACATTTTTAATATTCATCTCTGGGAGGAGTTCCATTGATTCCTTGAAGTGAGTGGTCAAGGAGTGAATGGGATGATACCTTTGTTATTCAATTATTCTGTAATGTTAACCCCAAACTGTATTTTACATAGTGATATTTTCTTCAAAAATCCCGTAACTCTTACTTAAAATTGTCTTGAGACAGAGAGACAAATTAGAGGGCATCAGGGAACCATTTCATTTTGTACATTTCTATCTTTCTATCTATGTCTGTCTAACTGTCTCTAACACAAATGACTTGGATGTTAAATTAATATTAAATGACATAAAATTACTTCTGGAAGACTTGTGCCTAAGACACAGAGTACAATATTGACATTTTTTCTTCAAGAAAATTAAGGACATTTAATGATATCTATTAAGTAAGATTTTAGAAGCAATGAGTATGTTTAGACTTCAGTGTAATCTGGGAAATCTGAAAAATTCCATGGGAAACCAAATGATTTTCCTCGTATTCTTCTTGACTCTGTTTTGAAAGACACTGTTAAGGCCAAACGTATCTAATTAGTAAGCTCATGCACCAAAATTCAATGGACAGCCAAGGATTCTCTCCCACAGTTGATTATGTGGACTGGTTTCCAAAATGACATGTCAAAGGTGAGCAGACATTGAACTGAAAGTTACATCAAACCAGTCAAACCTACGTGAACATAGTGTGGGGATGTCATCTTGTCTAATTTTGCCAGTTAGTGAGAGGACTTAAGCTACAATGCAGCTCAAACTTATTTCTACCAATTTCTATAACCTGAAATAAAAATGTCTAGGTTGATTCAATGAAAGTATGCCCTTGGAAATCAACTAATATTTTGCATTCAATGTCCCCAACACTGACACATACTTGAAAGGTACATGATGGACTCATAAGTAATACTAACTATGACTTGAGAGTTCCCCTACATGGCAATTTTGTTCTGCTCTGTTGTTCTATTTAGTTAATAATAACATTTGCCAGGGCAGCTAGGTGGTGCACTGAGTAGAGTAATGGCCCTGGAGTCAGGGGGATCTGAGTTCAAATGTGACCTCAGACACTTAACACTTACTAGCCATGTGACATTGAGTAAGTCACTTAACCCCGATTGCCCTAACTTCCCCCCTCTAAAAAGCAAAAAAAAAAAATGCCAGCAGAGTATGACTTAACATATTTTGTGTCATAGACCCTTTTGACGGTATGGAGAAGGCTATGGACCCCTTCTCAGAATAAGGTTCTAGATAATTAAAGAAATGCTTAATTTCAGTTAGATATTAACATAAATGAATAGGGAAACTTTATTTATCCAAGTTTATAGACATCCTGATATCTCTCCATAGACCTTCTTGTTATTATTACACAGTTGTTTCAGGCATGTTTGATTCTTTGTGACCCCATTTGGGTTTTCTTGGCAAAGATATTGGAGTGGTTTTCCCATACTTTCCCCAGCTCATTTTACAGATGGGGAAACTGATATGAAGAGGGATAAGTGACTTGTCCAGGGTCACACAGCTAGTAAGTATCTAAGGTCAATTTGAACTCAGGTCTTCCTGACTCTAGGCTCAGTACTCAATCCACTGAACCACCTAGCAGCCCATAGGCCTTATAAACCAGGTTACATCTTATATTGTAGATAGATAGCTGGCCTCAGTATCATCAAGACTTGGATTCTAATTCTGCCTCAGGCACAAATTGACTGTGTAATCCTAGGCAAGTCACTTAATCTCTTAAACACCCAGGTGGTTGCTTAAGATTATAAACTGCAGCACAGTTTGATCTAGATTGGGAGAGGTAGTTTCATCATCACCAGGATTTCCTCACACCAATAAAATTACATTAATCCAAAAAGTAAAAAAAAAAACAAAAAGAGCTGACATTCACATAACACTTTAAATATTAGAAAATACTTGGCATGCATGACTTCATTTCATTCCCACAGCAACCCTGTGATTTATGTACCATAGATATTTTAATTCCCATTTTACAGATAAGGAAACTGAAAATGAGGTAAGATGATTTACCCATGTTCACACAGCTAATAAGTAGCAGAGTCAAGATTCAAATCCAAAACTCTACTGATTTTAAGACAAGTGTCCCTTTCACTTCCATAAGACTTTATATTTATATACATCTTATTCATTCTATATGTATAATTTCATATGTGTGTAAATTCCCTCTCTGCTGCATAATACTAGGAACATTGAAGAATTTCCTGAGGCACAAACAGGTTATACATATTACTAGATATACTACTATGTATATATTTACACATATATATATTTATTTTTATGTGTGTATATACATACATAGTAGTGTGTATATAATGAATCATTATCATTGTATTCATTAGTATTGAAAAATTCATTTTAAAATTATAGTCATCTTCTATTAAATTGGAATTTCTTGAAATGTGTTAAGTTTACAAAACTTTTACTAAATCCAGCAATTAAAATATCAACTGGTTTCATATTTAACTGCAGATGAATATTTAAGACTCTCAATAATGTAGTTCTCCTTAGGACTCCCAATTTTCCCCTCATCCACTCTCTCATTTAACAACCATGTCTCATTCTTCACTGAAAAAAAAAGTGGTCATTCACAGAGAGCTCCCTCTTCTCCCCTGTCTTTCATCTTGCATTATTCAGATGTCTTCTCCCTCTATCCTCTCCTGTACCTCTGTATGAAAAGTGACCCCTTTCTTTGCCAAAACCAACTCCTCTATAAACATAAATCATCCCATTTGATCTCATCTTTAACAGATTTTCCCCTCTATCACTGTGTACTGACTGCTTCCCTATTGTGTATTATCATGTCCAGGAATTCTCCCATCCTCAAAACACATTCAGTCCATCTATCCCACCATTATCTTATATCTCTTCTCTTTTTGTGACTAAATTCTTTAAGGGAACTATCTACAATAGCTACTTCTACTTTCTTTCTTCCTACTCTTTTCTTAATTTTTTTCCAGCCTGGCTTCCAATCTCATCATTTAACCATAACTGATTCCTCCAAAGTCACTAATAAACTTTTCATTTTCAGGTCTAAAGGGTTTTTTTCCTCAGTCCTCATCCTCTTTGACTTCTCCAGTCATTGCCACCGTTTCTGACACTCTTCTTCATACTCTCTTCTCTCGAGGTGACACTACTTTCACCTCATTCATCTCCTACCTGTCTATTGTAGTATCTTTATCCACATCATACCCATTAACCAAGGGTGTCTCCCAAATGTCTGTCCTGGGCTCTCTTTTCTTCTCCCCTTTACTGTTTCATTTGGTGATCTCATCTGCTCCCATATTTTTGATGAGTATTTCTAATCAGATAACTTCCAGATCACCACATCCAGCCCTAATCTCTTCCCAACTACTTTTACCACTTGTCCAACTGCATATTAGACATCTTAAACTGGATGTCCTAGAGATATCTTATACTTAATATGGCCAAAATGAACTTATTATTTTCCTCTGAACCTTCTCCTCTTTTTAACTTCTGTAATACTACCAAGGATACCCATCCTCCTAATCACCTGGGCTCACAAAACTACTTCATTCCTCATTCTCTCACCTCCCCACAGCCAATCATTTGTTAAGTTGTGCCATTTCTACCTTTGTAACAACCTTTCAAATATACCCCCTTCTCTCCTCTATCACAGCAACCATTTTGGCACATTCCTTTGTCACCTCAGAGTCGAACTATTGCAATAACCTAACAGCTGACCTTGTCTTAAATCTCTCCCACTCTAATCCACCCTACATTCAGCAGTCAAATTGATTTTTCTAAAATAAAAGTCTGACCATGTCATCCCCCCCATTCTTCCATTCAATCTTCATTTAAACTTCATCAGTTTTTAATAGAGATGGAGAACTGTTTTCATCATAGTCTTCACAAATGTCTTAGATCATTGTATTGCTAAGAATATCTAAGTCATTCACAGTTGAACGTTGTACAATATTGATGTTACTGTGTACAACGTTCTCCTGGTTCTGATCACTTCACTTTGCATCAGTTCATTTAAATCTTTCCGATTTATCTGAACTTAACATGCTCATTATTTCTAATAGTGCAGTAGTATTCCATCAGAATTATACACCACAACTTTTTAAAGCAATTCCCCAATAAATGGTCATCTCCTCAATTTCCAATTCTTTGCCACCACAAAAAGAACTGCTATATATATATTTGTACATATAGGTCTTTTTCTTTTTCATCTTTATCCCTTTTGGATACAGAGTGGGTAATGGTATTGCTGGGTCAAAGAGTATTCACAATTTCATAGCCCTTTGTACATTGCTCTCCAATTGTGAGATGTCTCTTGTTCTGGGAGCCAAGATGATGGAGTAAGCAGTAAGTTATTCTCATTTTCCCTTACTGACTTTGAAAAACCCGGAAAATACTGTCCTAGGAAAAATCGTGGAACAATGGATGTAGTAGAAAGAGGGGGCACAGCAGTTTTTTTAGCCCATGAAGCTAAGGGAAGTTAATGGGAAAGGTCTCTCTTGCTGTGGAAATAGGAAACCAGTACAGGACAGTAGGCATCCCAGCAAGCCAGAAGCAACCCCACTTCAGCAGACTAGTGAGAGATCCTGAGCCCCCCGGTGGTGAAGTGGGAAGGAGCCAGCACCAGGATGCCCCTTCACACAGCAGACACCAGTGCAGAGAACCACCATTTCTGTAGTGGATGGGTATCTACCAATGGTTGCCCTTACCTTCACTCTAGCTCAATCCCTGGTGAGAAGGTGACCTCCAGTGGCCAGACCACCCCACCACCACACCTCACCCCACAAGCTCTAATGTAACACAGAGGAAATGTAGCAAAATCCCACCTGGCTTTAGCATACACCAGCTATCACCACCAGCTCCAGTTCAGCACCAGGTAAACTACAGCCTCCAGCTACCACAATCTGAGACTCCAGCACACAAAACCAATAACCAGGCCCCTTGGCCCCAGAATAAGAAGTTTGGGACAATGCCTCCTGCACCCCGGAAGCAGAGATCAATTTTAAAAGGAAGGAAAAAGGCAAACACCACGAGCAAAAAGAAACATAGAAAAACAAAGACCATAGATTCTTATTATAAGGATAGGAAAGATCAAAACACAAATTCAAAAGAGGACAGCATTGTCATTCTACTCACATCTGAAACCATAAAGGGGAATATGAACTGTTCTCAAGCCCCAAAAACCTTCTTGTAAGAGTTCAAAAAGGATTTCAAAAGTCAAATTAGAGAGGTAGAAGAATAACAATTCCTTTAAAAATGCTATGGACAAAATTGAATTGGTCTCAAGCACAAAAAAAACCTTCTTGGAAAAAAGCTCAAGAAGGGTTTCAAAAGTCAAATTAGAGAGGTAGAAGAAAAATTTAACAATTCCTTTAAAAAAGCTATTGATAAAATGGAAAAAATACACTGCAGAAAACAGCTCCTTAAAAAGTAGAATTGGTGGGGTGGCTAGGTGGCACAGTAAAAAGAGCACCAGCCCTGGAGTCAGGAGGACCTGAGTTCAAATCCAGCCTCACACACTTAACATAAAACTAGCCGTGTCATTGTGCAAGTCACTTAACCCCAATTGCCCTACTTTTCTCCCCACCAAAAAGGAAAAAGAAAAATCTAAAAAAAAGTAAATGGGGCAGCTAGGTGGCACAGTGAATAGAGCACAGACCCTGGAGTCAGGAGGACCTGGGTTCAGATCCAGCCTCAGATACTTAACATACACACACACACACACACACACACACACACACACACACACACACACAGACTAGCCATGTGACCTGGGGCAAGTCACTTAACCCCAATTGCCCTCCAAAAAAGGCAAAAAATAAGAATTTTTGAAAAGTATAATAGGCCAAATAGAAAAGGAGGTATTAATCCTAACTGAAGAAAACAATTAATTAAAATTAGAATGGGATAAGTGGAAGCTAATGACTCTATGAGACATCAAGAATTGATCAAACAAAATCAAAAGAATGAAAAAATAGAAGAAAACATAAATACCTCATTGGGAAAACAACTGACCTCAAAAAACAGATCCAGGGGAAATAATTTAAGAATTATTGGTCTCAGGGTGGCCAGGTAGCACAGCGAGTAAGAGCACCAGCCCCAGTGTCAGGATGACCTGGGGATCGAATCCAGGCTCAGACTTAGCACCCACCCAGAAACACCTGGCCATGTAACCTTGAGCAAGTTACTTAACCCCAATTCCTCTAAAAACATTATTGGTCTACCTAAAAGCCATGATGAAAAAAAGAGCCTGGATATTTTCCAAGAAATCATAAAGGAAAACTGCCCTGAGGTCCTAGAGGCAGAGGATAAAATAGTCATTGTAAGAATCCACCAATCACTCCCTGAAAGAGATCCCAAATTGAAAATGCCAAGAAATATTATAGCCAAGTTTCACAATTATCAGGTCAAGGAGGAAATACTTCAAGCAGACAGAAATAAGCAATTCAAATATCACGGAATCACAGTTAGAACCACTCAGGACCTTGTAGCTTCTACATTAAGAGATTGGAGGACCTGGAATGTGATATTTCTTAAGGCAAAAGAGCTTGTATTACACCCATGGATCAACCAGTCAGCAAAATTGAGCATAATCTTTCAGGCAAGGAGATGGACATTCAAAGAAATAGGGGACTTCCAGACCTTCCTAATGGAAAAAAAAACAGAGTTCAATGGAAAAATGTATCTTCAAATACAATACCCAAGAGAGGCATAAAAAGGTAAATAGGAAAGGGGAAAAACCATGTTATTCAATAAGGGCAAACTATGTATGCCCCTACATGGGAAGATGATACTTAATAACTCTTGAGAATTTTATCTTTATTACAACATTTAAAAGGTATATACATAGACAGAGGGTGTGGGTATAAGTGAACTGATATGATGATAAAAAAAATTATGAGGGGGTGAAAAGGGAGTGTAATGGGAGGAGAGGAAAGAAGGAGGTAGAAAAGGATAAAACATATCACATGAAGAGGCACAAAGACATACTAGAGCAGAGGAAAAGAAGGCAAAGACATGAACATTGTTTGAACTTTACTCTCATTGAATTTGGTTCAAGGAGGGAATAGCATACTCAGTTAGGTATAGAATTTTAACTTGCCCTACAGGCAGTAGGAGGGGAAAGGAGAAGGAAAAAGGAGGGGGTGGTTAGACAGGAAGGAAGAAGTAGTAAGAGAAAAGGGAAAAAAAAGGGAGACGATTGATAAAAGGTAGGGAAGATTTAGGGAGGTGGTGGTCAAAATCAAAAGTCTTTTAAGGGAAAGGTAGAAAGGAGAAATAGAAGCATAAATGGGAAGGGAGAGAAATAGGATGGACAGAAAGACACAGAAAATAATTATAACTGTGAATGTGAATGGGATGTACACTCCCATAAAACAGAGGCAGATAGCAGAATTGATTAAAAACCATTATCCTACAATATCTTGTTTACAAGAAACACATTTGAAACAGGGAAATACACCCAGGGTAAAGGTAAAAGGCTGGAGTAGAATATATCATGCTTCAGATGAATTTTAAAAAGCATGGGTAGCAATTCTAATCTCAGACAAAGCAAAATAGATCTAATTAAAAGACATAAGGAAGGAAACTATAGCCTGCTAAAAGGCACCATAGACAATGAAGTAATAACATCACGAAACATATATACACCAAGTTGTATATCATCCAAATTCTTGGAAGAGAAATCATGGGAGTTTTAGTGAAAAATAGACAGCAAAACTACACTAGTCAGGGATCTCAGCCTCCCCATCTCTGAACTAGATAAATCTAACCACAAAACAAACAAGAAAGAAGTTAAGGAGGTGAATAGAATTTTAGAAAAGTTAGATATGGTAGACTTCTGGAGAAAATTGAATGGGGATAGAAAGGAATATATCTTTTATTAGTGGTATATGGCACCTACACAAAAACTGAGCATGTACTAGGTCATCAAAACCTCACAAACCAATGCAGAAAAGGAGAAATATTAAATGCAGGCTTTTCAGATCATAATGCAATAAAAAATTATATGTAATAAAGGGTCATGGAAAGATAGACTAAAATTATTTGGAAACTAAATAATCTAATCTTAAAAAATGCATGGGTCTAACAAAAAATCATAGAAACAATAATTTCATCCAAGGGAACAACAATAATGAGACAACATACTTCAGTAAAAACAGCTCTTAGGGGAAGTTTGTTTTTTTTTAAAGCAATTGGGGTTAAGTAACTTGCTCAAGGTTACACAGCCAGGTGTTTCTGGGTGGGTGCTAAGTGTCTGAGCCCGGGATTTGATCTCCAGGTGTTCTCAACACTGGAGCCGGTGCTCTTACTCGCTGTGCTACCTGGCTGCCCCAAAATATTATTCCTATGTTTTTTTTTTTTTAAGCAATCGGGGTTAAGTAACTTGCTCAAGGTTACACGGCCAGTCATTTCTGGGTGTGGTGCTGAGTATCCGAGCCCGGGATTCGATCTACAAGTCGTCCCAACACTGGAGCCAGTACTCTTACTCGCTGAGCCACCTGGCCGCCCCTTAGGGGAAATTTTATATGTCTCAATGCTTACATGAATAAAATAGAAAAAGAGGAGATCAATGAATTGGGCATGCAACTGAAAAAGCTAGAAAAAGAGCAAATTAAAAATCCCCAATTAAATACCACATAAGAAATACTGAAAACCAAAGAAGAGATTAATAAAATTGAAATTAAGAAAACTATTGGATTAATAAGTAAAACAAAAAGTTGGTTTATGGGGAAAAACAGTAAAATAGATAAATCTTTAGTTACTTTGATTTTTTTTTCATTTTTCAAATGCTTTATTAACTTCTGATTTACATCATTCATTTCCATCAGATTTTGAGTTACAAATTTTCTCCCCATTTTTCCCCTACCCACCGACCCAGAATGGCAGTCCCACAAGATATTGCCTCCTCCAATCTGCTTCTCCCATATCTTCTCCCATACCCCCTTTGACTTTTGCAGTATGGCATGGTGGATCTCTATGCCCCAGTGCCTGTATATCTTATTTCCCAATTACATGTAAAATAGTATTAATAATTGTATACACACACACACACACACACACATTTCATTTTAAAACTTTCAATTCCAGATTCATTCCCTTCCTCCTTTGTCACCCACCCTTACTGGGAAGATAAGCAATTCAGTATAGGTTGTAGATGTGTAGCTAATGCAAAACGTTACCATAGTAGATATATTGTAAAAGACTGACTATATTTCCCTCCCTCCTATACCACCTCCCACTTGTTCCAGTCTCTACTTTGATCCTGTCCCTTTTCAAAAGTGGGTGCTTCCATCTACCCTCCCCTACAGCCTGCCCTCCCTTCCATCACCCCCCCTCTCATCCCCTTCCCCCCTACTCTCCTGTAGGGTGAGATACCCTATTTAGTGTATATGTCATTCCCTCCCCAAGCCAAATTCAATGAGAATAAGGTTGACCCATTCCCTTTTGCCTTCCTACTCTCCCCCTCCATTGTAACCATTTCCCCTTGCCTCTTCTATATGAGATAGTTTACTCCATTCTGTCTCTGCCCATTTCCTCTCATTATATTCCTCTCTCACCTCTTAATTTCACCTTTTAAGTATTATCCCTTCCTATTAAATTGGTCCTGTGCCCTCTATCCACATATACCTGTAAACATATATACATACATATGTATTCATATGTCCATATACCCTCTGATATAGACATGTGTATATGTGTGTGTGTATTTCCTTCAACTATTTTCATACTGAGAAAAGTTTTATCAGTTTCAATTATCGTTTTTTCCATGTAGGGATGTTAATAGTTCAACTTTCATAAGTTCCTTATGATTTCTTTTCCCTGTTTACCTTCTCGTGCTTCTCTTGTTTCTTGTATCTGAATGTCAAATTTTCTATTCAACTCTGTTTTTTTCATCAAGAATGCTTGAAAGTCTTCTATTCCACTGAATGACCATATTTTCCCCTGAAACATGATGTTCAGTTATGCTGGGTAGGTGATTCTTGGTTTCTTCGATCCCTCAGTGTCAAAGTTGCCAGATTCTAATCTTTGTTTTCACAATATTCAAATTGTTTTTTCCTGGCTACTTTTAATATTCTCTACTTGATCTGGGAAAATACATAAACTTTGGGTTAATTTGATTTTTTAAAAAAGAAGAAAATCAAATTACCAGTATCAAAAATGAAAAGGGTGAATACACCACCAATGGAGAGGAAATAAAAACAATAATTTGGAGCTATTTTGCCCAACTATATGTGATTAAATTTGACAATCTTAGTGAAATGGATGAATATTTACTAAACTATAAATTGCCCAGATTAACAGAAGAGGAAGTAAAACACTTAAATAACCACATCTCAGAAAAAGAAATTGAACTACCTAGTTCAATGAATTCTTTGGGAAAAAATCACCACTTTATTCAAGATGGTACTAGAAATAATAGATTTAGCTGTAAGAAATGAAAAAGAAATTGAATAAGTTAGAATAGGCAAAGAAGAAACTAAGTTATCACTCTTTATGGATGATATGGTGATATACTTAGAGAATCCCAGAGAATCAAGTAAAAACTATTTGAAATAATAAACAATTTTAGCAAAGTTGTAGGATATAAAATAAACCCATATAAATCATCAGTGGTTCTACATATTACTAACAAAGTCCAACAGCAAGAAAGAAAGAGAAAATTCATTTAAAGTTACTGTGGGCATTACAAAATATTTGGGAGTCTACCTGCCAAAACCAACCCAGGAAATATATGAACATAATTACAAAACATTTTTCACACACATAAAGTCAGATCTAAATAATTGGAAAGATATTAGGTCATCAGGAGGTGGTTAAACTAATATGACAAAAATGAAAATTCTACCTAAATTAATTTACTTATTGAGTGCAATACCAAAGTACCAAAATAAAATTATTTTATAAAGCTTGAAGAAAATAATAACAAAATTTATCAGGAAGAATAAAAAGTCAAGAATATCAAGGGAATTAATAAAAAAAAGTTAGGGTAGGTAGACTAGTCATACCGGATCTTAAATTGTATTTTAAAAGCACCAATCATCAAAACGACTTGGTACTGGCTAAGAAATGGAGTTGTGAATCAGTGGAACAAATTAGGTACACGAGACACAGTAGTCAATAACTATAGTGTAGCAGCAAGCACCCCAAGCGTCCTCAGGGTTTGCTGCCAATACAGGTTCTTGGATCTGCTTTGATAAAGGAAAGCAACTCAAAATGGGTTAACAAGCTTACTTTAATCAGTCAGACATATATCGTTTACCTTGTTCAGGGGAAAAGGTCGGCATCCCGAACTTCAAAGTACACAGACAGAATTATCAAGACAGAAACAGATCTAGTAGACAGATTTCAAACTGTCCAACCATTACATCCATACCCAGTCAACATCTGGGTTTTTTCAAAGCCGGGGGGCCCTGGACAACGGCTTCCCAGAGTCCAGATCAAATCACAGAACACTTCTCAAAGTGAGCCCGCAAAACAAAGCTACACATCAGGGCTTATATAGCCTTCTCCTGGCTCAGAGAATGTAACAACCTTTTGGACCCACTGGCCAATCAAAAAGTATCTACTGAAAAACAAGCCTCCCACCCCAGGCTCCAGGTGCACTTTAGCCTAGGGGCAGGGAAGATCTTTAAATTTGCATTTCCATTACATATAGTAATCTACTGTTTGATAAATTCAAAGATGCTTGCTCCTGGGATAAGAACTCATTATTTAACAAAAACTGCTGTGAAAACTGGAAAATAGTATGACAGAAACTGGACATAGACCAACATCTTACACTGTATACCAAATTAAGTCCAAATAGATACACAATTTAGATATAAAGGCTGATATCGTAAGCAAATCAGGAGAGCAAGGAATAGTTTACCTGTCAAATTTATGGAGAATGGAGAAATTTATGACCAAACAAGAGACAGAGCACATTGTGAAATGCAAAATGGATAATAATTTTGATTACATTAAATTAAAAAGGTTTTGTACAAACAAAACCAATGCAAACAAGATTAGGAGGGAAGCAAAAAATTGGGTAAGAATTTTTACAACCATTGTCTCTGATCAAAATTTCATTTCTAAAATATGTAGAGAACTGAGTCAAATTTAAAATACAAGTCATTCTCCAAGTGATAAAGAGTCAAAGGATATGAACAGGAAGTTTTCAAAGGCAGAAGTGAAAGCTATCTATAGACATATGAAAAAATCCTCTAAATCACTATTGATCAGAAAAATGCAAGTCAAAACAACTCTTAAGTACCACATAATACCTATCAGATTGCCTAACATAACAAAACAGGAAAATGATCAATGCTGTGAAGATGTGGGAAAATTGAGACACTAATTCATTGTTGGTGGAGTTGTAAACTGATGTAACCATTCTGGAGAGTAATTTGAAACTATGACCAGAGAGGTGCAGGGGAGTGAAGCCAAAATGACAGAGTAGAAGCACAAACTTGGCATGGGCTCCCACTCACTTTCAATACATGTAAAAAATGACTCTAAACAAACTTTAGAGCTACTGAACCCACAAAGTGACAGAGAGAAACAAATCTCCTGCTGAAGGAAGCTCAGCAGTCAGACAGGAAAGGTCTATTGTACCAATATGGGAGCCTAGCACAGGCCAGTGTGAGCCACTCAATTCCAGCCTCAGGGTGGCCCCAACTAGCTGCCATTGGAGCAAACTTCAGGAGAGTGAATTGTTAGTAGATGTGGCAGGCTCCACACTTCTCAACATATAAACACCAAAGACAAAGTAAAAGGTCAGTGTGGAACTCTGTTGGAACAGGGGAAGACTGAAGAGCACAGTCTGGCCTCTGACCCAGAGCGAGAAGCAGCAGAGGCCCATAGGCTCCAGCAGCCTCAGCCTGGGTTCCTCAGGAGCTCCTAGCCTTCAGATCATAGGGGACCAAGAAACCATTCAGAGGGTAATTTTTCTTGCTTTAACCTGCTTGGATATGGATCTTGGTCTTGGGTGGTGGTCCAGAGTTTGTGACCAGTGAGCCAGAGCTTGTGGTGGCTATAGAGAGTGCTCCCAAATAATAGCTCCAGCAGCTGCAAAACACCCAGCAATTTGGAACAAAGCTCCCCCCATTCTGGAAGCAGAGTTCTACTGTGGCAAAGAGCTCAAAAGTCAAGTAATTGGCTAGCAATATGAGCAAGCAATGGAAGCAAAAACACACCATAGAAACCTTTTTGGGGGGACAAAAAGGATCAAGGCATGGAACAGGAGGAAGACAGTGAAGTCAGAACTCCTTCATTAAAAGCCTCCAAGAAAAATAATAATTGGTTACAGGAAAGGGAGGAGCTCACGAAAGATTTTGAAAATCAAGTAAGAAAAGTGGAGGAAAAAATGGGAAGAGAAATGAGAATGATGCAAGAAAAGTATGAAAAGCCAGTCAATAGCCTGATAAAGAAGACCCAAAAATACACTGAAGAAAATAACACCTTAAAAAATAGATTAACTCAAATGGCAAAGGGGTTCCAAAAAGCCAATGAGGAAAGGAGTTCCTTAAAAAGTTGAATTTGCCAGATGGAAAAGGAATTTCAAAAGCTCACTGAAGATAATAACTCCTTCAAAATAATATTAGAGCAAATGGAAGCTAATAATTTTATGAGAAATCAAGATATTATAAAACAGATCCAAACCAAAGAAAAAAATAGAAGGCAATGTGAAATTTCTATTTGGAAAAATCACTGACCTGGAAAATAGATCCAGGAGAGATCATTTAAAAATTATTGGTCTACCTGAAAGCCATGATCAAAAAAAGAACATAGATATTATCTTTCAAGAAATTATCAAACAAAATTGCCATGATATTCTAGAACCGCAGGGCAGAATAGAAATTAAAAGAATTCACTGATTGCCTCTTGAAAAAGATCCCAAAAAGAAAACTCTTAGGAATATCATAGCCAAATTCCAGAGTTCCCAGGTCAAGGAGAAAATATTGCTAGTCAGGAAGAAACAATTTGAGTACTGTGGAAACACAATCAGGTTAACACAAAACCTAGAAGTTTCTACTAAGGGATTAAAGGGCTTGGAATATATTATTCTGGAGGTCAAATGAGCCAGGACTAAAACCAAGAATCACAACCCAGCAAAATGGAGCATAATGCTACAGGGAAAAATATGGTCATTCAATGAAAGAGAGGATTTTCAAGCATTCTTAATGAAAATTAAAACAGAGCTGAACAGAAAATTTGACTTTCAAATATGAGAAGCAAGAGAAGCATGAGAAGGTAAACAGGAAAAAGAAATCATAAGGAACTTACCAAAGTTTACATTTCTACATGTAAAAACAATAACTGTAACTCATAAGTCTTTTGTCAGTATGAGGATGGTTGAAGGGAATATATATGTATGGGTATATATATATATATATGTATGTATAGGAGGGTGTATGTGTATATAAATATGTATGTGAGTGTGGGCATATATATGTTCATGTATACATAGACAGAGGGCACAGAATGAGTTGAATGTGAAGGGATGATACCTAAAAAATAAAATTAAGAGGTCAGAGAGGATTTATTGGGAGGAGAAAGGGAGAGATAGATTAGGGTAAATTATCTCATATAAAAGAGTCAAGAGAAAACTATGTCAATGGAGGGGAAGAACAGAAAGGTGAAAGGGAATGGGACAACCTTATCCTCATTGAATTTGGCTTAAGGAGGAATAACACACACTCTCAATTGGGTATCTCACCCTACAGGAAAATAGGGGGATAGGGGATAAGAGGGGGCAGGATAGAAGGAAGGGTAGTTAGAAGCAAACATTTTTGAAAAGGGATAGGGTCAAAGGAGAAAATAGGGGCACAGGATAGTATGGAAGGAAATCTAGTTAGTCTTTTACAATATGACTACTATGGAAATGATTTGGGTAACTACATATGTACAACCTATATTGAATTCCTTATCTTCCCAGTGGGGGTGGGTGAGGAAGGAAGAAGGGAAAAATCTGGAACTCAAAGTTTTAAAAACAAACGTTTAAAAATTTATTTTCTACATGAAACTGGGAAATAAGATATACAGGTACTGGGGTTTAGAAACCCATCTTGCCCTACTAGAAAGTTAGGGGGTGATGGGGGAAGATATAATACAGAACAGACTGGGTGAAGGGGTATTTAGCAGGCTTGCTATTTTGGGGTGGGGGTTGGGGAAAGATGGGGAGAGAAAAATTGTAACTCAAAATCTTGTGGGAATGAATATTGAAAACTAAAAATAAACAAATACAAATTTAAAAAAGAAATTAGTAGTTTTTTTAAAGAAAGGTAAGAAAGGCAATACCAGAAATAAAATATGATAGAAATGGAAGAATGAGTAAAGTAATAACTAGCATTAGTATTTCTTTAAAAATAAAAAACAAGAAATTGACAGAACATTGGTAAATTTATTTTTTAAAAGGAAGATAAGTACAAATCCAAAAATTGCAAATGTAAAAGTTCCAAGAAAAATAGGAAATACTGGACATGGTGGTGATACACAACTCTAATACTAGCTACCTCTGACGCTTTAGCATTTTCTTGAACTCAGGAGTTTGAACTATACTGGGATGTGCACATAAGATGGCTGTCCTAAGTTCTGTGTTAATATGGTGAGCCCTGGAAGTGGTTGCAGCAGAAATGAGAAGGGACAGAGCAGGTCAAAGCACCCAGTAATAGTATGGGACCTGAATTTCCAACCTTGGTAAGGAGGGAAACATAGTCTTTAAAAAAAAAAAGGAAATGATGAATATCACTGGGGAATATAATACAAAACGATAGTATAGCAAATAAGATAATATGATGGAACCAGTTGATTTTCTACAAAAATATAAATTACCCAAACTGACACAAAAGGAAAGGAATAACTTAAACAGACGAATCTCAGAGGGAAAAAATGAGACAAATCACCAAAGAATTACTCTTAAAAAAAACAATAAAACCACCTGTTCCATATGGTTTCATAATAGAATTCTTTTAAACTTACCAAGAAGAAGTCATCTCTGTTACATCAATTATTAATTATAAAGGAGGAAAATGGAACATTGCCCAATACTTTTTATAAGACAAATATGGTATTGATTTTAAAACCAGGTAAAGATAACACTAAAAAAGGAAAAAAAAAACTATTTTTCTAATGGCTATGACTGCAAAACTCCTAAATATCATAGTATATAGTAGTAGGGGAAAATTGAGAAATAAAATGCTAGAATAGAATGGAAATACCAGACATATAATCAAATGAGTGCGAAAGATTAGTGATTAACAAAACTTTAGAAAATGAACATTGAGAGATTGCATTTTTCAATTATTGATGACCTTTGTTTTTAGATCACAGTCATTTCTGAATATGATCTTCCCCAGATCCAATAAACTTTTCTCTCTCTCTCTCTCTCTCTCTCTCTCTCTCTCTCTCTCTC
>NW_027185720.1:870844-872300 GCF_028583685.1 Petaurus breviceps papuanus
TTTATGCATCATTTGCTAAAACTTGTTTCAAGGATGGTGTGAGCAGGCCCTGAAAAGATGTAGTACTCAACCTCTCTTTAAATTAGTGGATGGATTAATCTTGGATAGTTGTGGCAACTAAAATAATCTATCATCTTTAGTTTTAGAGAAAATGGGGAAGAATTTTATGAACTGATGAAGAATGAAGTGAGAAGAGCAAGGAGAATAATTTATACAATAATCATAACATTATAATGACAAACAACTCTGTAAGAATGCTAAGCAACAAAATAACTAAGCATGATTCCAGAAGACTGGTGATGAAATATGTTATCCAGAACTTAACAGAGAAGTGATAAAGTCTGTATGCATACTATGTCATATTTTTGGACATGTTCAATGTAGGCATTTGCTTTACTTTACAATGAGTGTTTATTATATATATTTTCTCTTTTTTTCCCCAGCGGTAAGGGAGGATACAGAAATGAGAGGGAAAGAAAATAGATCTTTGTGAATTGAAAAAAATAATTAAATTTTTAATAATATCACCCTGAAATCTACTCCATAATAAGATCTTCTAGATCAGTTCATCTGGTCATCAGACAACAAAAATAAAGATTGTCACCAGGCTAGTCCCTGAAACATTATAGATAAATGGAATTTTGATCAATAAAATCAGATTTTAAATATATATAGGGAGTTTGACATCTAAAAGTGTGGTATATCAATTCAGAATGTGAATATTTCCTTTCTAATATAAATAGATACCCCCTGGTAATTTCTGTAATCTAGATTTTCAGAAGGATGAGGGTGTACTATACTTGACAGAAAGAGGAAATTTTAAAGAAGGATGGGTTTTGGAAGAAATATAATGAGTTTATTTTCAATTTATTTATTTTGAGATTCCTGAAATATCTAATAGATAGCTGGAGATGTTTAACTGAAGCTAAGTAAAGACTAGGACTAGATATATAGATTTTGCCATTATCTGCATCAAATAATGAGAACCAAGGGAGCTAGTGAGGTAACTGAGTGAAAGAGTATAGAGAAAGATTATAATAGGATCCAAGGCAGAGCCTTGAGAAATGCCCACAGTAAAGAGGTATGAGAGTAATGATAATCTAGGAAAGGAGACTGGAAATGATCAATCAGACAGGTAGAAAGAGAGCACAGAGAGAAGAGTGTCATGAAAATTCAGAGATCAGCAAGTATATAGGAGAAGAGAGTGGCCAACAGTGTCAAATGCTGCAAAGAGGGTTAAAGAAAAGTGAGGACTGAGAAAAGACCATCAGAATTGGCAATTAAGACAGTGGTAATAGGGGCAGCCAGGTAGCACAGCGAGTAAGAGCACTGGCCCCAGTTTTGGGATGACCTGGGGATTGAATCTGGGCTCAAACACTTAGCACCACACCCAGAAATAACTGGCAATGTAACCTTGAGCAAGTTACTTAACCCCAATTGCTTAGGGGTGGCCAGG
>NW_027185720.1:872310-881664 GCF_028583685.1 Petaurus breviceps papuanus
TTAGAAGGGATAGATTTAGGAGAAAAGATGATGAGTTTGGTTTGAGACAAATTGATTTTGGTATACCTATTGTGCATACAGATGATAAATTCTAGTGTATCTTAAAATCCGTAGGAATGAAATTCTCTCTTTATTAATAGAGATAAATTTCATATATCCCAGATGAGCCCCAACATTAGGCAGAATGGAATCCTATGTATAGAGAAGGTCTACCTATGATGAGGTGATTGTCATTGTTTGTGGCTCAAAATGAGACAGAGCAAATATTTCTAGCCTATTCTCCGCTCCCCCCCCATATTTCTCCAAGGAGACTTTCATTACTGCCAGGAGGAGAAGTAGTAAGTTGGGGCCAGAGATCACTTTGCTTTCTTCAGGAAGAAGTACCAAGCTAGAAGTAGATTTATCCATTCCTTTATTGTTCATCTAGAGAAGGGGTAGGTAATCTGTGGCCTTCTAGGTCCTTGGGTGCAACCTTTTGACTGAGTCCACATTGTACAGAACAAAGACTTTTATTAAGAGGATTTGTTCTGTGAAGTTTGGATTCAGTCAAAGAGCTGTACTTGAGGACCTAGAGTGTGACATGTAGCTTTAGGACTGCAGGTTCCCCACCTCTGATCTAGGGGACTTGATTGCATTCCATCTAACTTCTGATTGCCTTGTTGTTTAAGAAGAAAGAGGGCCTCCAAGATCTCTATCCTAGGCTTGACACCTTTACCACCTAATGCCAGCTTCCTAAAGAACATAGGATGTAGAAAAGGAGAACATTTATCCAAATCATAGCAAAA
Source organism: Petaurus breviceps papuanus (assembly GCF_028583685.1). Classification (NCBI taxonomy): domain Eukaryota; kingdom Metazoa; phylum Chordata; class Mammalia; order Diprotodontia; family Petauridae; genus Petaurus; species Petaurus breviceps. The sequence continues at coordinate 873,096 of NW_027185720.1, forward strand.
CAGAAACCAGAGGAGGTATATGTAGAAGAATGTATGCCAAGCAATACGGAGTGAAGGAGCTCTCCCATTGGACGTGAGGTAGCTCAACTCAACCAAGACGGGGTCTTGGATCTGCCCAAAGAGAGTTCCAAACTTTCTGGAGTAGCAAGCTAGGAACTGTCTTCCCAGGGTGATTTCCTTCAGCAAGCTAAGGTGCAACTGGCTTCTCCCTTCTCTTTCCAAGCTGGAAGGTAGTTCAATGCTTGAAGAAAACTTGAAACTTGACCAGTCCCAAAGGGAGGGTATTCATCTTCTCCAATAAGGACAGAGTCCCATATCAATGGGCTTTGGGACAGGGGTTCCAATAGCAAATAGTTGAAGATTTGGGACTGGAGCTCCAGAGAGGTCAGGGCTAGACATGTAGAATTGGGAGTCATCTACATGGAAATGGTATTTGAAAGCAGGATTATTGGGTTTTACAATGAGGCATCATAATGGTACTTTACTGTATGATTTTTATAAATAGAAAGCAACAAATAATAATCATAAAATGGACATCCCAGATTGCTGATTACTAAAACTGTCCTCAGTTAAATTTTCTGATCTGGGATTGTGATTTTCCATTACTTTTATGGAATAGAACCTGAAAAAGTTTTTTTGGATGCATTCATGGCCGCAAATACTTTGTTTTGCAAGCCTACAGATTTTTTCCATAATCAAACATCACAGTCAATCTCTTTCCATAAAATTAATATTTACACATAAAAATAGCAAAGTATCATAGTACTTCAATAGTATACCCTTACTAATTTTTGTAAGGCACAATCAAAAAAGAAAATATTGTTTTAAAGTTGTTTGTTTTAGTGATTCAAGTATAACACTGTGAAATTTATATGATTCATATTTTAAAATGAAAATTACATTTTGTTATATATAATTTGAAACAGATTCCCTATAATTCCTTGAGAATATAATTGATAGAATTCTCCATTAATTTTTTTCTGGAAATGTAACCTCTGCAGGACAGATGCTTGCTTTCTTTGCCCACTGTTCCATGTGTGATAATATCTAGAAGCTTTTAAAATAATTACAACATGTAAATGACCTAAATTCAAATAATCTTCCATTTATACTCCTTGAGCTATATTTTGTGCCTGCAAAGGCAAATTTTGGGATTTTTGGATATAAAGAGCTACAAAATAAAATTATTCTTCATTTAAGTGTATCTTTCTAATGAATGTCCAGGGGTTGTTCAGGAAATGAAACATTTACCATCTTTTTTTTGTACTGTATTGTAAGACCAGCAAAGAGTAGTATGTTTAAAAATAACCAACTACTCCTCCAAGCAAGTTTACTGACCTTTTGTGAGGATAAAAGTGTTTTTCATTTCCCTGAAGCCTGAATATCGCATTGGGTATGAGGATGTGGAGAGCAACATTTTTAGGGCTAGAGTACCTAGAGAATTCCATAAATAGTCCAAATCCATTTCAATTTTTTGTTTTGGTGAGTAATAATAGGCCTTTGACAAAAATGTCATCAGTTTTTTCAAGATCCCAGCAGGTGAAAAGAGGGCAGTGGAAGGGAGATAGCAGAAGTATGCAAAAGAGAAATTCCTTCATGTTCTCTATTTAATTGAGCATAATCTGACTTCTCTATTACACTTGAGCAAATGAAATTCATATATACCAAAATGCTTTGGGTCAACCCCAGGTTTTATTTAAATAGTGGCTTGTAAGTATAAACATGTTGTCATACAAAATATAGTCTTATTATTATTCACAAGCTATAGTTTCTCCTTCATTGACTGGGGATAGTTTAGCTACTCATTTTTTCACAGCAGTGGCAGCAACAGCAATGGTTAGTCCCCAGGAGCTAAGCCCACCTCTCATAAGCTGAAGGTAGCTAGATGATATAATGGATGGAGTGCTGGTCCTGGAATCAGAAAGACTCATCTTTGTAAGTTCAAATCTGGCCTCAGATACTTAGAAGCTGTTTGACCTCAGAGGAGTCACTTAACCTTATTTATCTCAGTTTTATCACCTGTAAAGTGATCTGGAGAAGGAAATGGCAAACCACTCTAGTATCTTCACAAAGAAAACCCCAAATGGGGTCCCATGGAGTTGGATACAACTGAAATGATTAAATAATAATGGTAAAGGAGTTCTGTCTTCTCTTAAGTGTATTGCTCTGTGTATATCTGTTGCTTAAGATTTTCAGCTTGTCTTTCCTTTAGGGTGAGACGAGATAAAAAGCTGCCCAAAAAAGTCACAGCCTCACCATTTCCAAAGGTCAGATATCAGAATCTTCTGAGAAAAAGCCATAAAGAAGAAAGAAAGCATAGTATAGCACCTCACAGTTCCCAAAGGTCAGAGTTCTCTGTCTAACCATTGGAATTGTCTTCAGTAACCTAAACCTACTAAATATTTATCTATCTATCTACAAATACGTGTATAGAGGAACAGAAAGTACAATGCAAATACAAAAATTTAAGGATGTTGTTTCATATTAGTTAGGACAACTTGACTTTGGGGCTTCACAACTTATTTTAAGCTAATAGTTTAAATGTCAGAGTACCAAGATACAATATATAAATGAAGTTTAGGTTGCATCATCTATTTTTATCTAAACAAACCATTCATATTGTATTGTGTGGTCATAACTCTAATACCTTGGGAATCCAGGTCCAAGACCATACAATGTAAGTGACCTATTCACTTACATTATATACTATTACTATATAGTGACTTTATATTACTATATAATATATATTACTATATAGTGACCTAAAAAGTTTAGTTAATTTAAGGATGCAAAAGGAATACAATGAATGAATACAGATTCTGTGCAACTCTGTTCTGCCAGCAAGCTGCAAATAAACGAACAAAGAAAAAGCAGACCAACCACCTAGAATGAGACTATTGGCCTGGAGATGAGGGAGGACTAAAGAAAGTGAAATCATTTTTACTATCTGTCATCTCAAAAGCATTTGGGATTTTCCACAAGTGAGGATTGGCAGGCTAGTAGGAGAATTTAATTCATGATGATCCACTAAGATTTGGCTTGACCCAGGAATCACTTTCCATGGCCTCTTGGAGTTAGTACAACATAACTATTTAGGCACAGTGCTTATAGAAGGGTCAAATTTAATTGAATCTCTTAAGATAATTTAGTCAGACAGCATCTAATTACATTAGCTAGAATGTAATACCCAGGGCTCTGTGGTTAACATCTATTTACTCTATGGAAAAGCAACCTATGATCTCTAATGATTTTGTGGTCAAGACCTTTTTTTATTGTTTTTCTGTAAGATGTTGTATTTGACATTAAAAGAGTCTTTTGTGCTTTTCTGAGTTTACTAACTGACACAAAAGGAAGAGGAGACTTTCCTTAATACTTTCTCGGGCATTTGGTGTTTTGGATCAGGGGCACAGACCTGGATTTCATCTTTGTGAAGAATTTCTGACATTGAAATTCCTTTCATTAGTGTTAAGTGGCAACTTGTTTTAGAAAGTAGTCTGGGGGAATGAAGTAACCCGGCTTTGTGTCACATGGTCAGCACATGACAGAGGTGACACTTGAACCCAGTCTTCATGACTTCTAGATGACTTTGGAGAAAGAAGGGGGAAGAAGGAGAAGGGGGATCAAGAAAGAGAAGAGGAGAGAAGAGGAGAGGAGAGGAGAGGAGAGGAGAGGAGAGGAGAGGCCACATGGTTTAGATACACCTTGGGCATTAATTACTTCATCTAAGGACTAAAGTTTTATATTTGGGCTAAAAAATCAACTTCATAAGGTCAAGATATTAATAGAACCTACCTCCCAGGATTGTTGTGTGAATCAAATTAGAAACTATTTGTAAAGCATTTAGCACGGTTCCTGACACAGACTAGATACTACCGAAATACTTGTTGTTGTTGTTAGATACTAGCTTGTTTTAAAAACCTCTGGAGTAATTTTTGTGGACCTCAATTTAAATATGAGTCAGCAATGTGGTGTGGCAGTGAATTAGTAGAATATGATCTTGGGCTATGTTAAGAAAGGCCTAGCTCAGGGCCAAGAAAACAATATAAACAATGACTACAACATAAAGGGAGAGAACAACTACCACAAAACAATTGAAAGTGAACATTGCAAAGGTAAAAGGAATGAGTATGACCCCAAAGAAGAGATAGGAGAAGACACCACCACCCCACTCCTTTCCAGAAGTAGGAGATCCATAAGTGTGGAACACTGAATAATTTTTTTAGACTTTTTAAATATATTAAGTAGTTTGCTAATTATTTTTTTAATAGTCTTTTCTATGTGGATGACCCTCTTGAAGGGTGAGTAGGGAGGAGTACAGAAGGGAAATGTAGGTGACATAAAAACACATGTCCTTTGATCTGACAGTTACCAGAAGGAGAAGCGCCAACATCTGTGTTTTCAAAAGTGGGGGAGGGGTGGGACTTGGTTCCTTAATGGCTACCCAGAGTCTCACCTGACCAAATCACATGAACACTCTTCCAATGACTAGACCCTAAAGCAAAATACTAACCTTAGAATATATATATATATGTATAAATATTAATATATATGTGAATATATGTATGTATCTGTGTGTGTGTATATATGTGTGTGTGTGTGTGTGTGTATATATATATATATCCTTCTCAAAGCTGAAGGGCATTAAAACCCTCATGACCCAGTACCTAATTAGAAATTAGCAAAAGGTGTGGGCCTTCCCACAAACAAGTCGCCCCTAATCAAATGTCCCTAATTGAGCTCCATGTGAGGCCTATTAATTCACAAAGAAGATCTTTAACTCCAATTAACATTACAGATGTGAAGGGTCTTGACTGTCTTATGAGGTAGGTTGAAGGAACTAGAAATACTGAGTCTTAAAAAAGAAAAGACTCTGGGGGAAAAATAGCCATGTTGAGGCATTCATTGGGTTGTCTGGTACATGAGGTGTTCGATTAATGTTTGACCCCAGAGAGTAGAAACATCAACAATGAATTAGAGGAGTGAAGAGGAAAAGTTCAGGTCTCATGTATAGAGTATCTTTCTAATCTTTTGAGTTGTCCATGAGTGGAATGTATTGCCTCAGAAAATAGTAACTTTCCCCTCACTGGAGAACTTGAAGAAGAGGCTAAATGACCATTTGAGTATGATATAGACGGGTTTCTTTCAGGTATGGTTTGGACTAGGTTGCAAGAGGGTATCCTTCAGACTCAAAATTGTTTGATTCTGTCATTCAAAAATTGTGACCTACATCTGTGAAGATAGTAGTCACATCAATGAAATCACACCTACACCAAAGCATTGACAATATTTTTAAAACAATGTCCTTTTCCTCATTTTAAGTGATAGGATGAAGCAGAGAAAAACCAAGATATTCCTTTTTTTCCTAGGTCTGCAAAACTTTTGTATTTTATATTCAGTGAGTTTCTTCTTCCCTTATTTCTTGTTTAGAATATTAATATCTCTACAAAGCCAATTTATTTATCAGAATTAACAGGAAAAATATGAACAAATTAAATAAGAAAAATTTAATAGTGTTAGTAAACTTCAAAACCTGGAATTCAGTTAGTTACTGATTGTCAGAGCAAAACTTTCTTTGTGTATGAAGATTTGTATCTGATTCCCTTCCTTTCTCTTAATAAGGTGACATTAATATCCAAACATGAAAAATCCTTCCTTCTTCCCTCTACCCAAAAGGATCTTTGATGGTGCAATCTATATTAAAATGATTTTCCTTAAGATACATCCAATGCATCACCACAGGACCCAACTTGTATGAGTGCCATCTTTAAAAGCAAATACTATTTAGGAGAACTTCAGATCCCATAACATCTGTTTTATTTGTCTAGAAGATGGTTAGTCTTCTTTTCCCTTTTTCCCACTCCAGTCAGGGATAAGAGCTTCTTAATATAAAACACAAAAATACCAGCCCAAAGGTTATTCATAGTTCCTACAAATGAAAAACACACACATAAAAAGGAGATTTATTGTGCCACACAAGTTAAAACTTGGCTTAATTAATTTTTAAGTGGAAAACTTGCCATGTGATGAGACCCAGGTTTGAGCTGCAATTCTAGAAGCATGGATTCCTCTTTGAACATCTGTCTATTCCCACCAATGTATGCAATATGTCCAAGGTTTGTAGCATGCTACAGTTTTTGTAGAGTATCTGTATTTCATTCTGAAGGAAGAAATGTTCATCCAAAAAATTCTTAGTAACCTTCCAGGATCGCCATCCCTTTGGTCTGATAAATAAAATAAGTGAATATCTTAATGTGGAAATTTGAAAGATGAGTCTAAAATGAAAAATAATGTCAAAACAGAAGAAATAACCCCAGTGATATAATTTGGAATGGAAATAAAGGCCCTAAAAACAATGGCTCTGGGCTTACAGAAAACCAATACAGGATTTTTTTTCTTCCAGGTCAGTATAAGGAACAAAGCTTTCTGCTCTGCAAAGCTATGATTTACACCTTTGAAATTCTCTGGATCCTTTGCCAGAAACCTATAGGAAAAAAAATGTCCAAATCATGAGACACAAGCAGACAGTTCTAGGCTTCTATGTGCCATGAGCAAATTTGATAAATAAAGCTATTGTTAATTTTTGAATCTGTCACAAACTCTAGGGTATGAATAATAGCTCAAACTTTTGGGCTGGTGGCCAATGCATGTATATGATTACAGAAATCTGAAATGTACTACACAGTGAAGGAAAAGACCAAATAAATACCATGTGCATGCTAGGACACAGTCTTGTCACTGTATTTTATTAAAACCGTATGCCAGCTAAAATTAAAACCTTTACCAGCTTCATCAGGCTGAATCTCAGGGTGTCACTGGTACACTCTCAACAAGGCCAGCTCATTAACACAAATTCAAAGATTTGGTTGGTTTCTTACAGTTGTTTCCAGTTTGGGGTTTGTAACAACTCAATACACATGTTATAGCTAGCCCCCTGCTCCCAAAAACTCACCTGCCAAATCTGGTGAAGTGGATTAGACAGACAAGTCAATCTCTCTCAATTCAGATCAAATCTATATGTTTGAGTATTTGTCCATTACTAATAGGAATGACCCTTTTCATAGATGATCTTTCCCTTCCCTGTGAAGCAAGGGTTTCTGGTCATACTGTATCCTGTTGTCTGCCACTCCACAAACATTCACTGGCTATATGTAATACCAATCCTTACATTCTTCCCTATATCCTTTTGTCATATGATTTCTGTATGTGTACTCTTCTATACTGGTGAGCCAGTAGCCTTGTTACTCCCATGTGTACATAGGCAGAATTTCTTGTTGCTTTATTGGCTATAATGTTTGATTAAATACCTTTTTAAGAACTAATGTGTCCTCTAGTGGCTGATTCATAAAAGTAAGTGCACTGGTAGGGACCCATGAGCTGTAGTTTTGAGTAAATGGCACTTTTCCTTGAATTTGAGATCGCTTTTCTGGGAGCCTGCTTTTGAGAGAGGATACCAATATGTGTAATAAAATTGAATGCAAGCTCCCAGGAGGCAGGGATGGCTTAGTTTCTGTCTCTGTAGCCCACATGTTTATCAGTGCCTTGCATATACAATAGTAGGTGCTTAACAAATGTTTGTTCAATTTAATTTGTTCAAAGTACCAACTAGTATTTTTTGGGGGAAAAACACTGCACTTTTTTTCCTCAAATATTGAGATAAATTTTAAAAAATAAAATCACTTATACATACTCATATCCTCTGCTTTCTTTAGGTCAAGCCAGAGCTTATCTTTTTTATTTGGTCTGATAATGTCATACCTTTGCTCAACAACGTCTAGTGGTTCTATTACATCTAGGATCAATTATAAACACTTTTGTTATACATTTAAATCCTTTCATAAGTGAGAAGAACAAGAACATTGTGCACAGTAATAGCAATAGTATAATAATGATCAACTGTGAAAGATTTAGCTACTCTCATCAGTACAATGATCCAAGACAATTTTGAAAGACTCAGAATGAAAAATACTCTCCACCTCCAGAGACAGAACTGGTAAATTCTGAGTTCAGATGGAAGCATATATTTTTCACTTTATTTTATTTGGTTTTCTTTTTGTAATGGGGCTAATATGGAAATATCTTTTGCATGATTTTACATATATAATTGATATCACATTGTTTGCCTTCTCAATGGGTGGGAGAAGGGCAGGAAAGAAGGAGATAATTAGGAACTTATAGAACTAGGAATATATAAATGAATATTGAAAAATATATTAATAATAAATGTATTTTTTAAATAAAGCCCTTCACAACTTGCCTCTAACTTTCCTTTTTAGTGTTATTACATACTTTCCTCACACACTCAATGGTAAATCCAAATGTTGTTTTTCTCTCTCACATATCACATTCTATCTTCCATCCCCCTTGTCCATTTCTTTGTGCTAGTTATTCCTCCAGCCTAAAATGCCCTCCTCCTTCATATCTTCTCCTCACCTCTTCAAAATAGAAATTGTGTGTGTGTGTGTGTGTGTGTGTGTGGTCTCCCCATAAAATGTAATCTTGAGGGTGGAGACTATTTCAGTTTTTCCTAACATAGTTACTGGTACATAGTAGGTGCATAATAAATGCTTAC
>NW_027185720.1:882064-889933 GCF_028583685.1 Petaurus breviceps papuanus
GGAAGGGAAGGGAAGGGAAGGGAAGGGAAAAAAGTGGCAAGGGAAAAGAGTGGCAAGGGAAAGAGTGAGGGAAGGACAGAGGGAAGGAGCAGGAGAAGAGAGACAGAGAGACAGAGACAAAGACAGAGAGAGAGAAAAAGACAGAGTTTTTCTCCTTTTATACTCAGGATCCTTCCTGGTATTGCAATGCAAGTATCTTACTTTAAAAAAATTGAATAATGTAGTGCTCTCTGAAATGTTCCAAGAGCTGCATTGTGTTAAGCAGTATTGACATCCAGTGGAGAATCAGAATAATTACAGGTGTTCCCAACTCCCTGGGGAAGATAAGCCTAGCCTGGTCTCTTGTGTGTGACAGACTTCAGGCATTATTTCAGCCAGAAAAAAATGGAATAATTCCTATGCACACAATGACATGAATGAAAGAGACAAAAATGGCAAATGGTTGTGGGTGTTATCAGAATGGCTCCTCTGATCCTGGACTGTGTTTTACTTTAAATATAAACTTGAATGTGTTTGGTGCTGCTCACAATTAGAGGGGCCATTAGTTTTTGTCCAAGGGCAAAAGGGGAATGAAACACTCGATAATGTGGAGAGAAGAGAAGATTATAAGATATATGAAATAAATTGGGATAAAAAATATATAAAATAAATCACTGCATGAGTCAGCAGAGAAAAGACCCAAATTGATCATGGTTGCTTTCATGTTCAAAAGGTTATGGACACTGAGATGTTATACATCAATGGGATGTTGGCCTACTACTACATTTCCTGGGCCTATTTTCTCATTGGTAAAACAATGTTGTTACACTAGACAATTTTTAATATTCCTTCCAGATCTAAAATCCAATGATTAATTATCATTTGGGTCTGTAGATCTGCCATGTCACCTACTCAACCATTGTTTAATAAAAATTAAGGATTAGAAGTTTTAGAAGTATGAGAGAAGAGTCAGACCTGCAATGGTGGAGTCAATTCAACAAGCATTTATTAAACACCTACTACATGCCAGTCATTATGCCAAGCCCTGGGAAATAAAGAAAGGCAAAAATAGTTTCTTCTCAGATGTTCACATTCTATTGAGAGGTTCAGCAAAGAGTTATGAATATACAAGATGTATGAAGGATGAATTGGATATTATCTCTGAGAGATGGCATGAGTATTAAGAGGACCCTGTAAAGACTTCTTTCAGAAGTTGGACTTGTAGCTGATATTTGAAGGAAACCAGGGGCAGAGCTGAGAAAGGAGACAGTCCCAGGAATAGGGGGAAGCCAGTGAAAATACCTGGGGTTGTGAGAGAAAATGTCTCTTCCGAGGAACAGCCAGGAGACTGATGGCACTGGATGGCAGAGTATGTGAAGGGGAACAAGTTGTAAGAAGACTGGAAAGGTAGAAATAATTCAGATTATGAAGAATTCCAAATGCCCAATGAAGGAACATAGGATGATTTTGAGAGAATTCTTGCACACAAAAAATAGGCCTTCCCATTTTGCTTGAAATTTCACCATTAATGAGTATTCTGTATTGTTCTTTCTTGGTGACCCTCTTTAAAACTACAGATCATTCTGGGAAGAGAAACAAATTGTCACTAATAGTTATATAAAAATTGGCTTTTCAGATGGCTTTCCTAGGGTGGCTACATGGTGAGAGTGCTGGACCTAGAATGAAGAAGTCATGAATTCAAATCCTGCCTCAGACATTTTACTAGCTACATAACCTGGAGCAAAACACAACTTTTCTGAGCCTCAGTTTCCTCACCTATTGAGGTGGGGATAATAATAGCAACTCCATCATAAAATTGTTGGGTCAAGTGAGAGGAGATGTAAACCACTTTTCAACCTTTAAAGAAATGTAGCAAGTGTTGTTTTTTATTGTTCATCCACCAGTGAAACATAGATACTTGACTGAGTGTATTAAAAAGCTGCAGGGGAATTTTCAGTAAACAACAAAACTAAGCCACAAAAAACTAAACCTATGTGCTGTAGCTCAGGAATTCTGTACAGAAGTATGACTGAATAATGCAGCATTGATATTGATTTCAGTTAATCAAAAGAATAATTACTATGTCCCTTGTTCTATAAGTTTGCTAAGCACTATGGATACACCATCTCATCATTTGAGTAGCAGCAGCATCCTAATATCTAGCATTTACCCAGCTCTCTAAGGTTTTCAAAGTACTGTGCATATATTTCTCACCCAAGCCTCATAACTACCCTGGAAGGTAGATGCTAATTATTACCCCCATTTTACAGATGAGAAAACTGAGATAGAGATGAACCAATTTTCCCAGGGTCAGACAACTGATAACTGTCTGAAACTAGATCTGAACTCAGGTCTTCCAGACTCCAAATCTAACCCTTTCTGCTGCTCCACCATAATGACCGTCCCTGGTGAGGTAAGCAATACATTTGTTCTAATCCTCATTTTACAGTTCAGAGAAATGAAGATCAGAGATATTAAGGGGTTCATGGCCACAGTTGGTAAATCATGGAGCCTGACTTTGAAACCAGGTGTCTCCTGAATCATTCAAAGGCAAAGCATTTAGGGTATTGGTTGATAAGGATGAAAAAGAGAAAAATCATAAAAGGCAGCATTGCATTGCTTAGAGTGACCACTTCAGATTGAAATTCAGTCTTGTAATTGTAACTCAGGGCTTAGGGGAAGTGGATATGACAACAAATTGTTCATTTGCCTCTAATCTGTAAATAGTGCATTACTGTCAAAGACCCAATTCAAAAAGAAGCTACAGTTGGCTTTCTGAGAGATCTTAAGGAGAAATCCAGATTCCAATTCCTTCTTACCTCTTCCTTTTATTTTTCTCCTCTGTCTGGTGCTTAGACTTTAACTGCTTCTCCTCCCATCTTACCTCTTTGTTGTCTAAGTATCTTTTATGATTACCTTGGAGATAATTAACAATAAAAATTGTTATTGTTATTATTTTATTAATAGTAATAGCTAGCATTTATATAGTGCCTACTATGTGCCAGACACTATACTACATGTTTTACAAATATTATCTCACTTGATCAATCGATACTTGGAAGGATCTTAAACATAGCAGTTACATGATCAAATTCAAGGTAAGTAGCAAGTTTTGGAGTGTCATACACCCAGAAGTATGCTAGAGTCATCTGTAAACTGGTTCTCTGCAACCTAATCATTAAATTTTCATTGTGAGCATTTACATCTTGGAAATTAGAATGTGCTACAAATTGGGGCTTCATTTATTATTTCATTGATTGTCTAGTCTTAAGAAAATGATGGGGAAAATTATAATAATGCAAATTAACCCTAAGAATGCATTCTGCTTACATTTTATTTCTGGAGACCTGGTTGTTAAACATTGACCAGCACGCTTCTATAGTAGTAGGTAATATACTAAGAACATACCATGACCATTTCTGTGGAAACAACTAAGTATTGAAGGACTTGGGGGACTTAGGGAACATATTGACCCCTAAGTAGGAAGATCTGCTGACTCAGTGAATGTTTAAAAAAGGAGCACCCCCATCCTTATCTGCTGAGCATAGCAAGAGTCTTAGAGTCTTTCCCCAGAGGAGTTAGGTGACATGATGAACATTGAGCAGAGAGCTGGTCACAGAATCAGGAAAATCTTAGTTCAAGTCTTGCCTCTGATCCCAAATGGGCCAGTCACTTAATGCTTGGTGCCCCAGGAAGATATGATCAAGGATCCCAGGATCTCTGAAGCTCCAGAACTCAGAGTGTTGCCCCCAAGGTTGGACATATGCAACTCTGATTTCCTGTTTAATCAACTATACTCAGGGAAAGAAATAAAACAGAAGCGACAATCAGGGACCCTACATGTGTGCACCAGCTGTCATGTGTTTACATGTTGTCATTTCCATTCTCCAGGTAGATACTTAAGGATTCCTGCTACATTCACCAGATGAGAAAAGAAGAGAGAGGTTAAGAGCAGGCTCACTCCTTTTTAAAGATCCACCGAGCCATAGTTTTGCCATGCCAAAACAGCCAATTCCTTCAGTATTGGGCTATTTCCCTGGCAGTACCCAGGCTTCAGGCTCAGCTTTCCATGATATATTCTCCAATCCAACCCCTACCACATTTCCATTAGGAAAATCAGTCTGGTTTTGTTAGAAAGGATGTAGTGGAATGGGATCAAAGTATATCAGGAATAATTGTTAAGAGATTATTGTAATAGTCCAAGATGGATATTCGGTTACAACAGGAATATAGAGAAAAGACAGATCATAGAGAGATTTTCAGAGGACATAGGATCATAGTATCATAGGTTTAGAACTGGAAGGGACCTTGGAGGTTACTAAGTCCAATATCCTAATTTTACATATGATAATATTTAAGCCCAGGGTTTTTTAGCTACTAAATATCTGAGGCAGGATTTGAACTCAGGTCTTCCTGACTCCAAGTCAAGCAATCTATCAATAACATCCCTCACCTGCCTCACTGACAAGTTGCGACAAGAGTGAAAAAAAATTAGAGCTTTCAAATATGGAAAGCACACAAATGACAGCCCTACAAGTAGACGGTGAAGTCAGTTGAAGGATCATGTTTTAAGGGCAAAGACGTTATTGCCAGGACTGGATGTTTAGAGTCTGAGATATTGGTAAAAGGTCCAAATGGGAATGTGTTGTTGGTAATAGAAGCCTGCAGGCCTTAGTTCTGGGGAGAAGAAAAGAGCAGAGATGTTGATTTGGGAGTCATCTGTGCAGTAATAATTGCAGTTAAAGGGGTGGATGAGATTGCCAAGGGAGACAGCATAGCAAGGAAGGCTAATGAGAAAATGTTGGGGTACACCCACCTTAATGGGACAGGGGAAGGGAGTGGCACTAGCAACTGAAACTGAAAAGGCACAGATTGTGCAGCACAAGAAGCCAAAGGAAAAGATCAATGGCTTTGTTGAAAACATTTGGGGAACTTCTTTATTAGAATTGCTGTCTGATGTAGCTTACAAACTATGCAAGAAAATCAGTTGCATGACTTAACAGTCACACCTCATTTTTTTTTATTTTTTACCAAAAATGATCATTTCCAGAATGAACACCCATCTTAACCACCAACATTATTTCAGGCTATTTCTAAAAAAAATCAATCTCTCCTTCAAAGGACTAAAATCTGCCACCCCCGAGGATACTCAAAATAATGTGCAGCAAGTGGGATGCTGGTTGGTTTTACTTAAATGTGTTTCTCTCTTTTCAAGGGAGGATTCAATGAGTAGAGGCCACGTATATCGTGTTAAGGGGAGAACACTGTGCAAAGACAAAAGGCAACAATAAAAACCTTTAAAAATAATAATTCTAATGTGCAGCAGGCTCAGACGATGATTCCAAAAGAGCTGTTCCCAAAACATTTTTAGCAATGGCAGCCAAGTTGGAATGAGTATAGAGCTTGAGTGCTTTGAAGGGAACAACACTGATTTATATATGCAATTTCTCACTTATTTGCAAGTATATAAAAACCAGCTTTTTTAAACTTCTGTGTCCCAACTAATGCATTATTTTATTTTTTTATTCTGAACATAACCAAATAAAATGAATATTTCTATATGCATATTAGCAAAGAAGTGGAGATGTATATGAAACTGCAAACCTTTACTCTATAAAGACTCTTTTATCTTTATGTATATAACACATTCAATATGTAACTTTCAAAGCTGTCCTATTTCTCTATCACTCCTTCTGGCCTTCCTTCTGCTCTCTTCTATGCTTTAAAGAAAATTTCTAAGGAATCTTTTCTGGTTGATTTTTCTTTTATTTATTTATCTATTATTTATTTGGGGTTTTTTTGCTTTTTGTAGGGGGGAAAGTAGGGCAGTTGGGATTAAGTGACTTGCCCAAGGTCACACAGCTAGTTTTGTGTTGAGTATCTGAGGCCAGATTTGAATTCAGGTCCTCCTGACTCTAGGGCTGGTGCTCTATTCACTGTGCCACCTAGCCTCCCCCTTATTGATTTTTCTTGTTTGTTTTTTGGCATTGCTATTACTAGTCCCTCTCTGAGATGGGATGAAGATTGGCCCTGACATGTAATTATTGCCTCAACTCAGGCAATGTCTCATTTCAGCTAAGTAGCACAAAGGATAGAGCACTGGGACTGGAGTCAGGAAGACCTGAGTTCAAATTTGGCCTCAGACACTTACTACCTGTGTGATCCTGAGCAAATCACTTAATCTCTATTCTCCTCAATTTCCTTGCAAATCACTTAATCTCTATTCTCCTCAATTTCCTTATTTGAAAAATAAGGATAAAAATAGCACCTAATCCAGAGTTGTTATAAGGATCAAATGAGATACAAGTATTTAGCACAGTGTCTGGCATATAATAACCACTGTATAGATATTTATTATTATCATTATTGTCCCTACTCACTGGATTTCCTATAAAATAGTCTGTTATACATGATTTGTCTTCCCAAGGCCAAACTGCAAAAATAATACTTAGGTTTTCAGGAATATTAGAACACAGGAAAATAAATAAATAATTTTTAAAAGAGCAAAAAAAAAAAAGAACACAGGAAGAGGAAAAGGAGAAACATCTATCAGAATTCTGAGACAGGGAGGATGATATTGAGAAAATAACAAAATTTGCAGGGCTGAGTACCCATACATTTGATAAGACTTGAACTGAAACAAATCAAGTGATACAAATCAAGGGATGCCTAGAGGGAAAATAAAGTGAAGTGATTCTCAACTTACAATTTTAGACATCAATGAAGTTGAGACAGTATGACATAATGGATCAAGAGCTGCCCTTAGAAATGGAAAGACTGGCCTTCCAGTCTTACCTTGGACCCATACTGGCTGCATAATCCCAGGGAAATCATTTACTGTTTTAGCACTCTAGTCAATTATTTAAGTTTTTATTTTGCAGAGAAAGTGCTGAACTTTAGTGGTAGACAGAGTTTTCTCATCTATGTATTCCCTAGAACAATGAAATCATGCATCTAGTTTCTATCCTGTGCTATCATTAAAAACACTGATAATGGTGCCTGAGAATGGTGTTGACCTCTGGAAGACCAGGGTTTAAGTTCTGCCTTCCATATATACCAGTAGGGCAATTCTAATCAAATCATTTAACTTCTCAGTGTCCTATAAAAACTATAATTTAGGGGGTGAAGCCAAGATGGCGGAGTAAAAACTATAAATTACAGTGAAGGTACCCCATCTTGGTTCATAGTAGACATTCCTCACTAGAAGCATCCTATACCTATGACATCACTAGACCCACCTGAGACAAAAATAGTTATAAACAGAGATGACTTATCAACAATACTAATTATACTTCAAGAATCTGAATTTCAAGAATATGAAAAATTCAATCTCTTCACTAATGTATATTGTGACATTTCTATGCCCTTGTAGAAGATCTCCAAAAGTTGTTTAGCCTAAAAATTACATCAATCTAATAAGCCTCTTGGGTTTTTCCAAGTTTTTCCACCATTGTCAGGCTTGCTAGATCCTATGCTCCATTCCTTTCAACAAACCATCGTCATCCTAATGTTTAATATGAAGGTATTTGTAGAACCTATATCTGATTGCATGTCTCGGGGGAGGGGGGTTGGTAGGGAGAAGGGAGAAGGAGAGGGAGGAGGAGAAAATTGGGAACTCAAGAAATTGGGGAACTGAATGTTGTAAACTAAAAGAATATAAATAATTTTTTTTTTAAAAAAAGAATCCATTGGGGAGGCTAGGTGGCGCAGTGAATAGAGCACTGGTCCTGGAATCAGAAGGACCTGAGTTCAAATGTGGCTTTAGACACTTAACAGTTACTAGCCCTGTGACCTTGGGCAAGTCACTTAACCCCAATTGCCCTGCCTCCCCCAACTCCAAAAAGAAGAAGAAAAAGAAGAAGAAGAAGAAGAAGAAGAAGAAGAAGAAGA
>NW_027185720.1:890033-952812 GCF_028583685.1 Petaurus breviceps papuanus
GAGAGAGAGAGAGAGAGAGAGAGAGAGAAAGGATTCATGGTCATCTCCATGCCAAAATGAGACCAAAAAAAGGATTTTAGTTTGTTATCGTAATTATGTTATTGTGAAATTAAAAAGACTCATTGAATTCCTTTTGAAAATGATTATGACAACTCACATTTATAACCTTGCAATTCCTCTGTTGGGGAGTGAGGAGGGAGAGCAGGGATAAAATTGGTAAAGACAAATTGAACTTAATAAAGTGATTTAAAGAGGAAGGAAATACTAACAACTGGGGTGATCAAGTAAGGAAAGTTTTTTTTTTCTTGTTGTAGATGGTAGCCCCATTGAATCTCAAATGAAGATGAGGAGTTTGTGAGGCAGAGTCACATAGAGATTGTCTCAGTATGGGAGAGGGCATCATAAATTCCACCCCCTAGCCCTAGAATGTCCTTCTGGATATTATTCAAATGCTGATCTGTATCTGTGATCTCATTGATTAGGGAGTTTTCTCCAACAATTCAATGGGTTTTTTTCCTTACCCCTGACGGTTACAAGAAACAATATTTCACATAGCATTTGTTCATCAAGTATTCCAATAGTAATAATGCAAAAAGATCAACATAATATTAATTGTGGTCTGGGCAAGAAAACAGGTTGTGAAGAATAAAATAATGGGAAAATTCTACTTTGAGTTTTGTAAGACCTTCAAAACAAATAAACATGAAGTCTGAATGCAAACTTGGAATGACTTGAATGAAAACTTGGAAATATGGAAAAGAGTGAAGATGGAGAGAAATATGTGGGAAGCTATGGTTCAGGAGAAAGAAATGTGAGATGCCAGACAGAGGCTTGTAGATGATACAGAATATCATCATCACCATCATCATCATCCTCCTCTAATTATTAACACATTATTATTGATATTATTATTAAAAAGGAATACTCTCTAATTAACAACAGTAAAAACAACAGAAAAATTCCTGTTGGATTCCTACCTGACAAGAGTAAAAACAAAAACTTGCATTTGTCATAAATGCTCTAAGGCTTACAAGGCTTTTTTAAAGATTGGTGGACCCTCCTTACATCTTTTTCCCTCTTACTTTCTTAATCCCTCTCTTTGGAATTCCTTCCACTCCTTTTCTTTCATCCTGATATTTGCCAAACACAAATAGAGTGCAGCGTTGATGGGGGGGGGCATAGATTTAGATCTGGATGTCTTAGAAATCATCTAGTCCAATTTCTTCATTTTACAGATGAGGAAACTGAGACCCAGAGAGGTGACATGTGACCTACCCTAATTCTCACAGTTAGGAAGTGGTAGAGTAAGGACTCAAACCTAGGAATTTCCATGCACTATTTTCTCCTAAAGCAAGTACCTTCCCTCTGAAATAACCTCCAGTTTACCCCATACATATTGTACATAGTTGTTTGCATGTTGTCTCTCTCATTAGAATATGAATTCCTTTCCAGCCCTCTTTCCATACACCATTTTCCTCTCTTCTATCATCTCTAGTAGAGCAGACTAAATATAGTGGAAATCTATTTTTTTCTGGGGTTTTTTTTGAGGTGAAGGGGTGGGGGATAGTAACTCACAGTTACAAAATATTTTATAGTTAACAGAGCATTTCATTCACATGACGTAATTATCCCAGCTTTGCGAGAGGGAAAACTGAATGTACCACTATGTATTACTATGTACCAGGCACTCTGCAGGTGCTGTGGATACAAAAGGAAGACAAAAACATCCCTTTCTCTCAAGAAATCTACAATCTGATGGAGCTGAAAACATTCACAAGATTAGATATTAACAAGTACAGGCAGGAGAAACTGGAGAGAATTAATAGAGGAAAGGCACCAGTATTCAGCTCTATCAGGAAAGGCTTCTTGAAAGGTAGGGCTTAAGTTTGTAAAATATTATGCTTAGTACATTGTTCTGTGTGTGTGTGTGTGTGTGTTTTGCTTTTTGGAGGGCAATTGGGATTAAGTGACTTGCCCAAGGTCACATGGCTAGTTTTTGTGTTAAGTTTCTGAGGCTGGATTTGAACTCAGGGCAGTGTTCTATTCACTGCACCACCTAGCCACCCCTTAGTACATTCTTTTCATTCCCTTTTTGTTTATTCTATATGTGGCAGAGAATGCCATCTTTAAAATCAATGCTTCCCACTTTTTGTAGTAGCAAACAAAGCTGATGCACCCATTTTTCAAGTGCTAAATAAGTTACAGTTTATGAATGTAATAGAATATTATTAAGCCATAAAAAATGAATGTGATGAAAATCAACAGATTGTGAAGACTAATATGAACTGATGCAAAGTGAAGTAATCAAAAATAGTAAATAAAATGACTGTGAAAATGAAGATGAGAAGAATTATAATAAATAACAGATATGAATTTGGTGAAATTATAATGACCAGTATTAGCCCCAAGGAAAAGTTATGAGAATGTACATCTCTCCTTCCTTTGCAGAGGTGCGGGAATGAGAAGGGGGTAAACCAAAGCTAGATATGGATTACTGAAGATATTGTCAAATTATATTAGCTATGTAAAACTTTTTTCTCCTCTTTCTAGTTCTTTATTATCAGGGTTAGGGGGAAGATACAAAGATGATATGAATAGAAAATATGTCGATTTTTAAAATTAATACATCTATTGACACATGGGAAAGTATCAGATTGAATTCAGCATCCCACATTGAATACAATATTGACAGGTTTCAGAGAATATTTTGGTGTTCTTATTTCATTTGTTTTCATGGTTTGGGGTAAAATACATCCTTTTCCAAAGCAAGCTAACTCACAAGGTGCAATTAAAAATAAAACAAAAACAACAGCAAAAAAATGCAAATTTAGTTAGTTCATAATCAAGTGAAAATAACAGAAAATTGGATTTCTGAATTATAGAATGTCAGAATTGTAAGAAAACTGAGAAAACACCTAGTATTTTAATCCAACACATAATTTAAAAGAAGAATCCCTTCTATAATGTGCCAGGCAAACAGCCATTCATCTTTTGTTTGAAGATTTCCAGTGAGGGGAGGGTACCCTGTTTCCAGAGGCAGCCAATTCCAGTTGGGGACAACTCTAATTGTTGGAAAGTTTTTCCTTGCATCAAGCCAACATCTGAGTCCAACCTCCTCCACTTCCCATTGTTCCTTGCTCTGCCCTCTGGGGCCAAGTAGAACAAATTAAATTCCTCCTTCATGACAACCCTTCAAATAATTGAAGACAGCAATCATGTTCCCTACTTTTTTTCTACTTCAAGTTAAATATTCCCATTTTCTTCCATTGATCCTTCTGTGGTCTGATTCCTTGTTCTTTTACCATCTGAAACATTCTCCTTTTGATGTTCTTTGGATTATTAATATCCTTGTGCCTCCCCATGAGGGGAATATAGTTATCGCTTCCATATCGTGACTTTCCCCATCACATTTTTGATATATCACAGGTCAACATAAGAAATTATGGGGGAATTCTCTGGGACTTTGATGACATGTGAAGGACAGCAGACAACAAAGAAAACATTTAGAAACTTGGAAATGCATAGCAGACAACACAGAAAAAGTTTAGAAACTTGGAAATACATTATATGTATAATATATTGTATTCAATATATATTCATGTTACATAATATATAGTATTCAATATATAATATATAATGCATTTCTAAGTTTCTAACCTTTTTCTGTGTTGTCTACTGTCCTTCACAGGTCATCAAAGATGTGTGTGAATACACACACACATACACACATACATAGAAAGAGAGTGTTCTACAATATAAACATATTTAACTTTTAATACCATAAATATACATCACTCCCTTTTTAAAAAGTTGAAATAAGTTTAAAATGTTTCTATTTCTTTTTCCTACAGTATTTTTACTTAACATTGACCTACATATATCTATGACCAAAGACTTTACCCAAATTTTACAATAAGGTATTGTAAACACCCTATAAAAGGAAAAGAAAACAATCAGACTTCTCTGGTACAAAGGGAAGGCCAAAAAATTTTACACGACTTTTGCAGATCATGGGGGCACCACACCCCTAACCCCACAATGTGGAAGGGATAACTGTACTCTGGAGGTAGTCTGACCAGGGCTGAATATAGTTGGGACACTCGCCTCCCTAGTTCTAAATACTATGCCTTTCTTAATGCCTCAAATCACATTAGCTTTGCTTACATTGTTCAAGTCTAGTCAAGTCAAGTAAGAAAGCATTTATTATATACTTAATATATGCCAGGCACTGTGCTAAGTACCAGCGATACAAACAAAGACAAAAACAATCCCTTCTCTCAAGGAATTCATATGTCAAGGAGAGAGACAACATGCAAACAACTATATACAGTATGTATGGGGTAAATTGGAAGTTATTTCAGAGGGAAAGAACTTGCTTTAGGAGAGCAAAACTTGTAAAAGGTAGGATTTGAGCTGAGTTTCAAAGGAAACTAGGGAATCCAAAAGGCTGAGATGAAGAGGAAGGGCATTCCAAGGATAGCCAAAAAAAGGCACAGAAGGAGGAAATAAAGTGTTATATTTGAGAACCAGCAAGGAGGCCACAGAGTATGTGGGCAAGGGTAAAATGTAAGATTAGAGGATAGGAAGGGGTCACTTCAAACTCTGACTGAGCTTACATACATATCCAAAGCCGCCAGATCCTGGGGTTCATTTGACTTTGCATTCAAAAATTGATTCAGGTTCTTGATAAAGATTGTTCCCTTTCACTTACAAGTACCAATAATTCAACAGAGTGAGCTCCTGCTGCATGTAGCATGAAAAACTGCTATCTAGAACATACTCCAATGAGATGTACATCTGTTACTTAATTTGTGGCACTATATAAATTATGAGATTGTTACCTCCCAAGTTGCCTTCACCTGCAGTTTAATTTCCCAGCTGCCATTTGCTTGCTGACTTTTCTTTTATATACTAGAGAACACTAATTATGTTCTATTTTTAATTATGCACTCACTCTCCAGGGAAGGGAGGAATTCAATTGTTTCCATACAGACCAAATCATTCATTTTCATTCTTGAATTGTCCCTGAGTTGATTAGCCTTCTAGTCAAATCACTCTGCCCACACTTGTCTCATTTTAATTTGGGACTTTCCTAGGGATTTTGTAAGTCTCATGCCTAACAATAAATGAACTGCAAAAACTTTTTTTAACTATTTTTTTTTACTCTGCAGAGTGACCAGGAGAATTTCAGATGCAGCACTCATAAAATCTTGTAAACAAGTCAAAAGAATACTTTAGAAACCTGGGTTAAATCACTGCAAAGAATTTGAGACTTCTAAGCACTTAGATTCATGAAAATATTTACTATTGTGTATTTAATAACTACCACTGATTATTAAACATGATCTTTTAGTTTTGGCAAAAATAATAAAGATGTATAATTTTATGATAGATAAGAGACCATTAGTATGGCTTCTGGAAAACTCTTCAATGATGTATTCCTTCTTTATCAGTCAGTTTATAGTATATACCAAAGATTTTGGTATGTTGTAGCATTGTTGGTATTTTCTTTGATTAAGTGATTTATTGTCTCTATAATTTGTTCTTTCATCCACTAATTGTTTCTTGTTTAATTCTGTCATTTTAAGTGACTAACTCTTATGGTTTCATTTGGAGTTTTCTTGGTGAAAATACTGGAGTGATTTGCCATTTCCTTCTCCAGCTCATTTTATAGAAGAGAAAACTGAGGCAAATGGGGTTAAGTGACTTGTCCAGGGTCACATAGCTAGGCCAAATTTGAACTCAGGAGGATGAGTCTTTCTGACTCTGGATCCAGCACTCAATCCACTGTTTAGGGCTATATTATATAGTCTATATTATTTAGGTTTGAATTCTTTCTTTAATTTTCTATTACTGAGTATAATATATATTATCCTGTGATTACTAAAGGATGTATTTAATATTTCTGAACTTTGATGAGTTATTTTATGCCCTAACACATAAATTTTATAAAGGTGCCATTTGAGGATGAGAAAACTATACAGTATTTATGAATTCCAATTATAAATAACCAGAAATCGATCTTAACTACTTTTTTTAAATTCTAGTTAGATTCCTAATTTCTTTCTTGTTTATTTTCATCTTATATTGGTCAAGATCTGAAAGAGGCACATTAAAATCCCCAACAATTATGTTTTGTTTTACTACTTTTCCCTGTAGTTTACTTATCTTTTCCTTTAATATGCTTTTCCATTGGGTGTATGTATTTAATATTGATATTGTTTCACTTCTTCAGTGCATTTAAGCATAATAAAAACATTTTAACAGACTATAAGTCTATTCAGCATTTCTCACGAGAAAACCATAGCTGAGTAGGATCTTTGAAATACAAACATCAGAAATTAGAGAAATTTAGAAAAATAAATACATTTGAACAATTTGAAAGGGTTAAATGATAATGGAATTCTTTCATTCTGATGGATGAGGAAGAAGAGAACATTGTTCTTTCCAAATCCTACTGCCTTCCAGGATGTCCTGGACCAGGCTAGATTCAATCCAGAACGATGAGTTAGGCTCAAGACTAACATTCAATGATACTCATAGACCCCATCTAATGCTTAACAGAAAGAGGATTACTTGACATACTTAGCAATGACATAGCATAGTGCCAACACCAGAGCCAGGGAGAGAGATAAGGGGAAGGGAGGGAGGGGGAGAGAGAGAAGAAGGGAGGAGCAACAGCTGTGGAGAGAGACAGTGGCAGAGTTAATAAGGGAGAGAATAAAGACAAACTCGGGGTCTAGGTGTTTTGTTTGTTTTGATAAGGGGGAGAGTAATACACCAAGGAAGAACAAGTGATTATTTCTCATAATAGGGAATTTTATTATATTAGAGGTCGAAAAACATGGATCTCCTGAACATTACTTTTGCCCGAAATGGGCAAAAGAAAGTTATACACACACACACACACACACACACACACATACACACACACACACACACACACACACACACACACAGTAAAGAGTTTAATATTTAAATACCACAAAGTCAAAAGAGAGATAGGGGAAATTAAAAGGAAAGAAAGGGTAAAATCAAGGAGAAGGGCAAAGGATTATGATCAAACCATTATAGAATATTAATTGGAGAATTATATTATGCTAATATGTAGAATTATAGAATACTACTATATCAAATTATATAATAGCAATGTTATTATGGGATACTAGTGTTCCTCTCATTCCTTTACTTTATCATCTATCTTTTCTCTTGTAAAGAGTAGAGTGGGGGCAAAGAGAAGAAATATTTCAATATGACATGTGGAGGGAAAAGCACACATAAAAATCAATTGAATATGGCTGAGATGAACTCAACCATAAAATGAAGAAGGTTGTCAGAAAGGATTAGAAAGCAGACTCCACAAATGTAGTTTACTTGAGACATAAAAATTCTCACAAAGTTCAAATACGAGAATTAAATGAAATTTACTGAGCCCTAGGTTAATTTTAAAAATCAACAACCAGATATCAGTCATGACAGACAACATTAAAAATTGACAAATAGATAAACAGTGAGACTACAATATGCTTTAAGTAATGAATTTCTAATAGTGAAACTTCAGGCTCCAAGGCACCAGACTGGGGGAGACATTTCCGGGCAAGTGGGCTTTCCTGCTACTTTTATATCAAGATGGGTAGGATCTGTCTACTGTCCAGTGCCTCTGTCCAACTTTGTCTCTGCTGGTCTATAGTCATGTGTATTAGTTAAAATGGACCACAGTGAACTCAACAGAATTTGGCATTTTGGTTCTATTCATTTCAGCTGTCTTTGTGCAGAAATGAAAAAGCCTTAGGATTTACTGTCTAGAGAACAAATAAGGAATGGTTCTGCATTTTTCCTTCCAACTAGTGATTTAGCCCACCCCAAAAGTCCCTAAAGTACTTTGCCTTGCCTTACAGCATTGATTTATAGGCTAACAATGTTTAACTAAGTCAATGGTAAATTAAAAACCACACCAGGGACCAAGAAGTTGATGAAAACTAACAACAGGTTGATACACATAGAGATAACCCAGATTCCTTTAGTAACTACTAACTTCCCCTTCAACTCACAAACAGTTATATGAAAGAATCCCTTGACTACAGTTCAACAGCAGGGTTTTTCCCCAAATACTCTTTAATTGCGCAATTGTCATGGAAAAAAATGGAACATTGTCAGAGATAGTGTATAGACCTCTCAACATTGAGACTAGACTTTGAAGATTGGATGAATATCTCAACTCACTGAATTCAGAGATAGTAAATCTAAGTGGCCACCAGGGGAAATTAACAGCTGAAGCAAAGGCATCAGATGCAACAGAACGTGATAACTCTGACTTATTGTGCCCCTGAGCACGCCCTGAGAGCTACAGAGTATAACACAACAAAGACAGATTCCTTAATCCATTCCAAAGTAGCCATAAATAACACATCTTCTTTTGACCTGAGATGATCAGAGAAGAGTCAAATACTCTTAAGATGTCTGAAGGGATTTGGAAGTCCTACATCAAGGCATCAAAATGACTGTTTTTGTCTTGTTTCCTTCCAGCAGGCCAGTCTAATTGTCACCAAATCTCAGGGCAGCAGGAGAACCTGGAATGAAATATATCAAATTTTACTGATTGGACTTTGGAAAGAAACAAGATCCAAGAATATCTATTCTTGTCTTTTCAAATAACCTAGTCTCAGTTGTTGAAAATTATTTTATATATCTGAATCCTAAAACTTCTCACTATAAAATTGTTGCAAGACTCACAAGTCATGGGAACACCATAAAATCTCATATTTTATATTAGTTTATTTTTAAATTTATTTATATGATTTTTGTTTATGTTTTTGAGATTTAGTCTCTAAAGGGTTTTTCTAGAGCAGAAAAATATTATTTCTAAAACAAAAACTGAAAGGGAGGTTTTTTATATTCTTCTAGTGAGTAATGCTTCTTCATATTCTAGTACTAGAAGAAATCAAGATATAGATACATTGGAAGAAATTATAAATAATAATACCTCACTTGATGAAAATGCTTCTTGGCAAATGATGCTGGTAGCAAAAAATGGCAAACCAAAAAAAAAAAAAGACTGAAGATAGGATTACTTTCAATTTGTACCAGTACTATATCATAAGAAAATAGGAAATATTTCAACAGTTTATTAGATTGTGAGACCCTCAATCTCAGGAGCTGTCTTTTGTCTTTTTCTTCATATCTCCAGGGCATAGCACAGCACCTGGCACATGCCAGGAACTTTATTTTTTTTAACTGAATGACTACGAAGTTATAAGTAAGAGCTTTGTCCTTTTTTCATTTGTCAATAGTAGCCATCAAACCAAACCATACAACAATTACAAAGCAATCAGGAAGACCTGAGTTCAAATTTGACCTCAGACACTTAACGCAAAAACTAGGCCATGTGATCTTAGGCAAGTCACTTAACCCCAAGCCTTCCAAAAAGCAAAAAAAAAAAAAAAGAATGTCTTTACCCTTAAAACTAGATTTGACAGAGTTAAAAATGAAATTGAGAAGCTGCTAAAATCTGAGGAAAATATGAAGACCCTAAGCTCACTGAAAATCTTCACTTAATGCAAACTCTAGAAATTATATTAATCATGAAACGTTGGCAAAGACAGCATTATTGCCTTGAGTGCTTTTGGAAGGGAGATGGGAATTCTTAGGCTATAGTTTTGAAGAGTCTTGTTTTAATTGGACAACTGAGTTCAGCTGACAGATCATTTATATCAAAACAGAGTAATAGGGAAGAGCAGGTATCTGCTGCCACCATCATGAATGAATAAGTTCCCCCACAGCATTTGAAAGAAAGTATCAATACATTTTAGGACCCATGCATAGAAATGTATGGTGCAGCAGTGGTCTTGTTAAGAACCAAAAAAGTAGAGGGTGTTAGGTGGTGCAGTGAATAGAGCACCAGCCCTGGAGGCAGGAGGACCTGAGTTCAAATCCAGCCTCAGACACTTACTAGCTATGTGACCTTGGACAAGTCACTTGACCCCAATTGCCCTGCCTTCCCCCCTCCAAAAAAGAAATAAAGACAACAACAAAGAAGTAAATGTTGAGCTATCTCAGAATTCTTCTAAGCACAGAAATAAAACATGATCATGGAAGAAATTATTTCAAGGAGCTATTGAAAATTGGTCGAAAGGTGTTGGAAGATTGTGAATATATATCTGGTATATGAAGGAAACAACTTGAACTCCATATATTTCAATTAAATACAAAAAAATTCGGAAGATACTAAAGAAAATAAAATTTAATTTCCTTAATAAGCCGCTAAAAACAAAAGTCAAAAGGTTAAAACTTCAGAAGTCAGAGCAGTGAAAACAGAAAAATTAGCAGTTCAACATAAATCAAAGACTTTAAAATAAAAGCTTAAGAATATATTATAGGACTGGAGAGAACCTTGAAAAGAATGTTGAAAAATTTCTATTATGTATTGATTGTGTAAAAAATTGGGGCCAGAGCCCCTGAGAGGTTGGAGTTTTAACCCAATGGGGCCATGGACTGACATAGTGTGGTGTCAAGTCAACTCAACAAGCATTTATTAAGCGTTTACTATATCCTAGGCATTGTAAAAAATGCTGGGAATAAAAATATAAGTGGAAAAAAAAGAAAGTTCTTCCTTTCAAAAGAATTTTGAGCCACTGATTACATAAGTATACCCCACCACCATCAGGAAATTATAAGTGTAGTTATAATTTACTGCTACTTATTTAAGTTTTTCTGTCAATGAATGCCTGTGGGGCTTACATGTGTTTAAAATTTCTTTTATGTGAAAGAAAATAGGTGTTATATAAGTGATTTGCAAAAGGAGCATTAGAGTGGTGCAATGGATTGCTCACTAGGCCTGGAGTTAAGGCCAGAGTTAAAATTCAACCTCAAATACTAGCTGTGTGACCCTGGACAAGTCACTTTACCCTGCTTGCCTCAGTTTCCTTATCTGTAAAATCAGTTGGAAAAAGAAATGGCAAAACCATTCTAGTATCTTTGCCAAGAAAATCACAAATGGGGTCACAAAGAGAGCTAAAGAGCAACATTTTAAAAATAGAACTGAGTTTGGCCTTCAAGTCAAAGATGACATCAAAAAAAATGATATTTCTTTTGACAGACATGGGTAATGTAAATATGTATGGCCCAAAACATATAAAACATCTACCTAATCTCATGAAAATGTTTTCAAACAATATCAAAATGTCATTTGGACTCAAAAAAGAACACTTTGTCATGGGCTGTAAAAATGGAGACCAAATATTTTAACCTTGAATCCAGAAGTCGGATCAAACCAATGGAGGGAGACGATATTTACAAAGACCTTAGTCTCCTCCAATAAAGACATTTCAAGTGTAAGGCCATAAAAGAGAAAACTGAGGCTGTGTGTATTCGGACACTTGCTGGCAAATTGAAGCCAAAGCTTAACAGAAAGAAAATATTTTGAGTCAAGAACACGTAGGCAATATCAGTCTTAAAATATGGAATGCTTTTGACATAGACATATATGGTGTCCAAACAAGCAGCTATTGAAAAAAAATAGAATTTCCTTATCTAAAAGGAGGTGGAAGATCTTTAGAAGTTTCCAGAATACACAGAAATGCTTAACAATTTACAGAAATCTTTTTGAAACAGAGACCAACTTCCTAAATCAATAATAAAGGCTGATTAGAGATATGTCATTAGAATTATAACTTTCAATCCTTTTCATCAGTAACCCCTTCTCTTCTCATTCTCCTCTGGTGTGTTAGTGACAGTTAGGATTTATGTATTAAAAAGTCAGAAATCTCTATAACTGACATTTATCTAACTCTTTATAGCACACATCTCATTTAAGCATCACAAAACTTTTGAGCTACTTATTGGTACAATTTCTTATGGTGATAATATAGCTATTATATTGACATTTATTTTTATCCAAAATAGGATAATGTATATAAGGCTTTTTGCAAACCTTACAGCACTATATAAATGCTAGCTATTTATTATTATAATTATCCACATTGTGATAGTTGAATCCTTTTAAATATTACATTAAATATAAATATTACTTAAATATACACCTTCATTTTCAAGGAGAAATATGCAAGAGCATAATTTGTTGGGTATAGTCTGTCCAGACATGCTATGTTTTATGCTATAGTATGTCCAGACAGCAGTGGTTGAAAGATCTCTCTGCCTTGTGGGCAACTGAATCGGCTCCCTGAGCTCTCAGCTCACAGATTGTAAGGCATTTAGACTACTGGTCAAAAGGAGATCACAGGGGTCCCTTTGCTAGCACTGGATGCATTGCCCATACATGGATCTGGGTTACAGTTCTGAGCAGCAGTCCCAGGGTGAGAAGGAACACTAGCACACCACAGTTTGTGGGTAGAAGGGAGGAGGAACACTGGTCACAATTCCAGAAGAGAAAACTGTGCTTGTAGTCACTCACAGAGCAGAGCACAGGCCAGGAGAGTAGTAAACACACTTGTCCTTAGATCATATCACGAAAACTTTTAGATGCCCAGAACTAGCTCTGAAAACTTGTACTCAAGTTTGCTTGTACATGGAATATGGAAATGTATGTGATTGCACCTGTATAACCTATATCTGATGGTTTGCCATCTCTGGGAGGGGGAAAGGGAGGAAGGAAGGAAAGCAGGGAGAGAATTTGGAACTCAAAACTTTTTTAAAAACTGTTAAAAATTGTTTTAACACATAATCGGGGGGAATTATTATTCAGTTTTTACAGGTAATTGAAAAAAATAAATTATAAACTAAATTTAAAAAATCAATATTACACATTCTGCATCTTGCAATGATCTCATTTGTATAACAGGACTGGTTAAAATTGTCATCATCAATAAAAGTGTTAAACATCTATAAATAAAATAAAATGGGTGTCTAGGTGGTGCAGTGAATAGAGCACTGGCCCTGGAGTCAGGAGGACCTGAGTCCAAATCTGACCTCAGACACTTAACACAAATACTAGCCATGTGACCTTGGACAAGTCACTTAACCCTAATTGCTCTCCAAAAAGAAAGCTAAAAAAAAAGATTTTAAAGGAAAGACCTTGGAAGATACAATCCCAGAAAGCTTTTAAAAAAAAAAGATGTTGCATGTACATTAAAATTCTATCATCACACTGACATCCATCTCTCTAACTCACACCTAACACTGCAGAGTGTAAGAGTTTGGACAAGTCTTTGAGTGTGGAATAATTATTTCTGATCATGCTGATGTAGGTTGAACAACATCTGGAAAACCAGAATAAGAAACAGGAATTTTTGCACTCACCCATGAAAAATGACATTACAATGGAGAAAAGTAAAAGGCAGGAAGGAAGCTAAGGAATCAGAGAGTCATAAATAATAAAGTTGAAAGGACCCTCTTGAATAATAATTCAATTTTCTATCTTGTCCCAAGAAGAAGTGCTTGGGACCTAGCTGTCTTACATAATTAGTGAAAGAATGAAATCCTTTCAGTTCTCTCTCACTGGCACAATTCCCTCTGGGGTCAAAAGATAATTTTAATGGTCAAAAAGGGACCTTTTATTTTTTATAGACTATAAATCAATTTTTTGTTGTAACCTAATTGATTGAGAAATTATATTTGTAATGGTTGTCATCATCATCAACACCAACATTTATAGTGTCCATCAAGGTTTTCATAGTTCCTTATATGCATTATCTCATTTAAACTGAAATAGCTCTGCAAAGTAGATACTAAAGTTACTGACATTCACATTTCACAGATGAGAAAACTGAGGATCAGAGTGGTTACCTGACTTGCCTGTGGTCATATAGCTAGTAATCAATGGAGGCAAAATATCCACCGGACTAACTTAATAAGTCTGCCTTTTTGATGACTCCAACATACATAGCATTAAAATGAAAATGGAAGAGTCCCGTTAATTCTAATCGATTTTCCATGGACCTTACAGTTGCCTTTCATAGTATTTTGGTTCTATAGATAAGCAAACACTCTTGCCTCAAGATCCTAGGCTCCTAGAATATTCCATCTGATGAAAGAAAGATGGCAAAGGATCAACAAAGCCAGTTTAACATTTGTAAATACAGTAAAATCCCAAGTGACCACTGATATGTAGTGATTTCCAATCCATTTGAATCAGGGAACAGATGAGAACCAGATGAAAGTAAAAGAATGCCCTCCTATGTCTTTTCCCTCTACCCTTGGTTGTCACAATACCATTCTTTTCTTTGTTCATTTTTTCTGAACAATAACGATGATATCAACTTTTGTCAATGTCTTCAAAGACCTGGGCTAAAATAAAATAAGTAGGTGAGATCTTACATTTCAGAAAAAAATCAAGTTCAGTTGATGTTAACCAGCCTTGAATCTTGACTGTTAGATGCCAATACAAAGTGTCCATTAGGCACTGGGATTGCAAAGACAAAACAAAAACCAGTCGTCTCCCTCAGGAAGCTTGCAGTCTAACTAGGGGGGATCCAAGTCTATGCAGATAAGTAAGCTAAGGTGATTTGAGGGAAAAGAAGGCATTAACAACTAGGGGGTTTGGGGAAAATGAAGTTTCATGTAGGAAAGAATACCTTAATTAAGCCTTGGAGGAAATTTAGGTACTAAGGAATGCCTTCAGCTGATTCAGTCATCTGCAATGCTGTGACCCCATTTGGGGTTTTCTTGGCAAAGATACTGGAGTAGTTTGCCATTTCCTTCTCCAACTCATTTGACAGATGAGGAACTGAGGTAAACAGGGTGAAGTGATTTACCTAGGGTCACACAGTAGGTGGCTGAGTACAGATTTAAATTCAGGAATATGAGTCTTTCTGACTCCAGGTCCAGAACTATATCCACTACATTACCCAGCTGCCCCTAGTGAGGACAACGTAGGTACTTATTTTTAGGTACTAAGGATACTTGAGAAAACATAAAGGAGGAAGTATAGACATGTAGGACAAACTATGCAAAGTGATGGAGGTGGGAGATGGCTTTTTTCTTTGTAAAAGCATTCCAATGAACAAAGGACATCAAAAATGAATAGAGTGAAACCTGACAAAACAGCAAATTCTGATGCTTTTGGTCACCAGGGTTCCCTGTAACCCTGTGCCATCCAGCAGCCAATGGAATCATCTGCCCAGACATTCTGAGCTCACTACTCTGTCTTCTGTCTGATCAACTCTGAAATAAGGACATTGATAAAATGAATTACTCAGCTTAGCATTCAAAGCTCTTGGCTACCTCATTGCTTATGGATCTGACTACCCTCCATCCTTTTAAGAGTATATCTCTTCTGACCCTGAGAAGTTGGTTTATCTGTGCCTGTCCCCGCCCCGCCCCCCATGTGTCCTTATTACTTACTTTTGCTTTTTTTCCCCTACCAAAGAGCTAGAAGGAACCTTGGGAACCATGTAGTGCATCACCTTCCTTTTAGAAATGAAGAAACTGGGACCTAGGAAGGTTAAGTGACTTGCCTAGTCTTTCTTCACAGGTGGTTTTGTCTGCAGGTCCTCTCCCTTCAGAACTTGTGTTCTTTTCTCTGTACCAAGCCCATGGCTCCCTTCATACCTAGCTCAAGACTTTCCCCCATATGCCTTTCCTGACTAACTAAGCCCCACGATCCCTTCCTGCATTCCCTCCATACTTTTGTAATCCATTTGGATAACATCATCCATAGACTATTTTCAGTACTCATGAAGTCACTACTAAGTTAAGATTGATTTTGTTTGATAAACAGACACATCTGAATGAGTATTTCCTCCTCTAAAGTAGTCACCTCAGGAGGTTATACAGTTTTCCCCAATAAAATTGCCATTGTTTAAAACATGTTTTGGAATCCATCCTTTAGAATTTTATTGAGTGATCTCTTACACGTCTGAAATGTAATTGTCAGAGAATCAGATCTCTGCTTTAGTCAAGGACGCTGCCATTAGCTATGTGTATCACAATGGACAAATATTTCACCTCTACGTGCTTTAGTGTCTTCATCTGTAAAATGAGGGGATTGAACTAGATCAGTGTTATCTAATCTTGGGGGGACTCCTATAGAACTGAGGAATTATTGCAAATGGTCCATAAATTCATATGTCAATCCATAAGCAAGCAAATATATGTATGCTATCGTTCGGCTGTTCTCCATTCTATCATTAAAAAGTTTGGAGGAAAATGAACAAAAAATGAGTCTAAATATCTCTCATCACATCCCTAAACTAGGAAAAACATCCCTGTTTAGTTGGCAGGGGAGTGCCCTATGGTAGTAGCATTCTAGAATAAAGTCAAATCAACTAGGATTCAAGGACTAGTCATATTAGACCTGCGAGGGTGGGAAAGACATAAATAAAACTGGTGTAAGCTTTTTAATGGATTTTTGTCAACTGCAACTGATTTGTGGGATAAAAATGCCACTGGTTCTAGAAACCTGGGTTTCTAGGTTAAATTACCAGTCACATTGCAAATGATTTCTCAGATGTGGCTGAGGTTTATAAGAACTCTGCCTGCTGTGACTAAAGCCAAAAACTTAAAATGTTTAATCCTTATAAAAGTACTCCTTTTATTGCCCAAGGCTGTCTGTTACTTTGTGATCTTGCTACGGCTGCTTGCTCAAAGCAAGCTATCCATTCATCAAAATGAGGAGAATAAGCCATGGAACTCTTCGTGCCCCATGGGGAATTTTGCAGAATAAAGGTAATGCTCCAACTCCCATATGTGAAACAACCTGCTGTGACTCTTTACAACTAAGATATCTATATTTATCATAGAATTACCCAACCATCTCAAAGTATGGCATCAGTCAACCATCCCCACTAGTGCACTGTGCCTATGGAAAAATATTTACTTTGTTGCTATTATCATATCCAAGATAATCTGAGAATTATCTGGGCAGTTTTCTCTTCTAGAGATGCTCTTACATACCAACTGCAAACAGAGAGACAGACACGTATTTACTGCAAACTCAGTAAATACTCATTTATTTGCTCATAAGGGTTCTTAGTTATGACATAATCCTAGGATATAGCTAATCAAAAGGCTAGGTGTCTAAGGCAGATACATAAATATAATCACTATTCTTTGATCAATAAAACCAAGGACTAGGTGACTTCTCCAGACTTCCCCTGCTCTCCAATACCCTTCCCCATATAACAACTCCTTGGAAAAAGTGCTAGGAGTCACATATTATGAGTGACCACCCAAGTCATAAAATGGTTGAATGAGAAAGAAGACATAGTTGGAGACCCCTAGATGGCAGCATTCTAAAATAAAGAAGTTAGGGGTAGCCAGGTAGCACAGCGAGTAAGAGCACCGGCCTCAGTGTCGGGATGACCTGGGGATAGAATCCGGGCTCAGACACTTAGCACCCACCCAGAAACACCTGGCCATATAACCTTGAGCAAGTTACTTAACCCCAATTGCTTTTTAAAAAATAACAATAAAATAAAATAAAAAAGTTATTCATAACCCAAAAGTGGAAACATACACATACACACATTGTATTTCACTAGGTGTAATGGTAATGTAAATGGGAATATCTTTCCCATCTATTAATAGGCCCATGTGACCTACTTAAATCACATGGAAGCCTAAGTCACATGAGTTTGAGTCACATGAAGCCTGTGGTGGAGAGAGCTTGCTGAATGGACAGAGCAGGAAGGGTGAAGCAGAGCCCAGAGGAAGTTGATCAGAGCAGTTAGAGCTGAAGGAGAGAGAGGAAGCAAGTAGTGACATGAGTGTTCATTCATGGGAAGGCCCTAGCAGGGGGAAGGCTTGGAGATGGTAGTGTCTCATACATTGTTGTTGTGTATAGATTTCTTTGTTGTTATGATGTATTTGGCTTTCTGGTATTGGGATTAGACTTTGTGGTGTTTGAATAAGTGTTTTGCTTCTGTCTTCAATGTGGAGAGTGTGTTATATTTTGCAAGAATTACACTGGCATATTCATAGCCACTGTGGTTGCTGTGAATTTTGCTCTGGTGCTGCACTAGGTGGTGACCAGTTTCTAGTCAAATGATCTCATAGGTCACTGCTTCCCCACATTCCATCTACTTGCTTTTGTTCGGTCATTTCAGATGTGTCTGCCTCTTCATAACTCCATTTGGTGTTTTCTTGGTAGAGATATTGGAGTAGTTTGCCATTTCCTTCTCCAGCTCATTTTACAGATGATGAAAGTGAGGCAAAGGGATTTAAATAACTTGTCCAGGGTCACCCAGATAGTAAGCTTTTGAGACCAGATTTGAATTCAAGAAGATGAGTCTTCCCGACTCCGGGTCCAGCATTCTATCCACTGCACCACCTAACTACTCCACCTACACAGAAACGCAATTGCACAAAAGAGTCAACCTAAAGTGGTCTCATATTTGTGGTAAAATGAATACATTTCCACATTTAACTTTAAAAGAAATCAAAATTATGGAGGCATTCTTTGCTTAATGCTACATGATCTGATTAGGGAAGTACCTTTGAAAATGTTGGAGTCCCATCAAAAATCTTCCTCAAACTTCAACACAGTCCTGGAATAACATGCTTTTCCTCTTCCAAAAACTTAGTTCCATATTTATGATTGGAAGAAAAAAGAAGCTAATGCTTAAGTAATTACATGATCAGGTGTTGGGGAGCTGCATTTTATGTATCTTCACAGAATCTCAGAATCAGAAGGTCCAGCTGACTGATAATTTCCTCTACAATCACCCCAATGATTGGACATCCAGGTTCTCCTT
Source organism: Petaurus breviceps papuanus (assembly GCF_028583685.1). Taxonomy (NCBI): domain Eukaryota; kingdom Metazoa; phylum Chordata; class Mammalia; order Diprotodontia; family Petauridae; genus Petaurus; species Petaurus breviceps. The sequence continues at coordinate 908,681 of NW_027185720.1, forward strand.
GAACACCTGGCAAGAGGGACTTCCCTACCGCATGAGATAGTCAATTCTATTTTGGCATAGTTCTTATTTTTAGTCATGTTTTGTGAGTAAAAATTTGCCACTCTGAAAGTTCTACCTACAGCCTCCAATTCTGTCACCAAAGAAAAGAGTTTATTTTAAGCCTGTGGTTAAATTTAGGTCTTGCTGCATGACAAGGTGGATCTATTCAGGAAAACAGCAGATTATGAACAGAGAAATCCCTCCTTAAAGGAGTCAGTGAGCTGAACAAAGTCTCAAATATCCATGATTATATTCAGTTTGGGGTAGCAGCACCCTTCACTTGTCATTGATTCATTACTAGTGGTCCTTGGCTCCTTGTGGTTCTGGCTCTATCATCCTATGAATTATATGGCAATTGGATGGCACAGTGGATATAATCTCCATAGTCTCTTCTTGTTCTAAAGCATATGTATGATTAGCTATGGAAAGGAATCCACCAAGTGATATTAGCCTAGAAATCACATTTCAGAATCATTGCAGCTTTTCTACTTTAGAATTCATGTGCCAACGTTCCCATGCTAGTTTTCCAAAGTGATCTAATGGCTAATGTCACCAAGCAGATGATTCCAAAAAGCAAGTCCCAGATTTTTAATACTCTCCAGAAGAAGAGCAATTTAATGCTTCTGAATTTAATTATTGATACTTTGTTATTACTGGCTGAGACAAAAATAAAATGGCACTTAGCACTCCTTAAGTCCAGCTCCTTGTATTTGCTGGAATATTTCCTGAGGTCCAGTGCAGTAGAGGACTTTTCCAAGACCACAGACATTGTAAAGAACAGAAATGTTAAACCCAAACCCCCTGAGTCTAACATCTAGTAGTCATTATGCTGTGACACTCTGATTCTCAGTTCCACAGCTTCTGTTAGCATGTAGAGATGAAATAAAAGGAGAAACTGAGGAAAATATAGAAAGTGAAACTATAATTTGGAGTTGTGTTTTCATCATGATTATGACAAGTTTTAAACTAATCCCTTCTTATTCTTTTATTATTCTCTTATTTTGGGTTAGTCTATTCATTAAAAGTCCTCTAGCAGTATCCATTCAAAAATATTCAACATCACAAGTGGCCTTAATTTCTTTAACTGCACCAGTGATTTCATTGGTATAAAGCACTCCCTAGGGGGAAATTTACTCTAATAATGCTAATTGGCACCCTTGTCCACAAATTTAGAGAGTTTCCAAGAATACCAGAATGTAATTGATTTACCTAGAGTCATACTGTCATTACATGTCAGAGGCAGCACTTGAACCCAGGTTTTCCTAACTCCAAGGCAAGTTCTCTATTACTAGGGTCATATTGACCTCATGGACTTAAATATGAAATTTAAACCATTGTAACACATTGCATAAATGTATAAATGAAAAGGCTTTTATTGAGTGCTTACTATGTGCCAAGTACTGTGCTAATTGCTGTCAATGCAAATACAAAAGGGAGACTTTCCACAAGTAGTTTATGTTCCACTAGGGAAAGGCCACTTACCTAGAGCAGTTAGAATTAGAAAGGATGTGAATGTCATGTAGAGTATAAACACAGTAGCCTTGTTTGGAGATGTCCAAGAAGTCATATGGTTCCAGGAAAGATATGGTGGAATCTTACTACAAGAGTTCAAGGAGAGAGAAGGAGGGAAGGAGAGAAACACTAGAATGTACATAACATGACTGGGAGATGCCTAGAAAGTTCCATGAATCAAACATGGACAGATTTGATCTAGATTTGTGATTTTAATGATGTGAGGAACTCCCACGGAAGAAGCTCCTTCTTACCAAATGCAGATTGAAAACTATTCTGCAATTCATATTTTAGATTGCTGTCTGTACCACCAAGAGGTACTGATTTGCCCAGGGTCACACAGCCAGCATGTATTAGAAGCAGATCTTGAACCCAGGCCTTACTCACCCATAGGCCTGTTATATCGTGCTGCTTTTCATGGAAACATAGGTTGCCCATTAATCAATAAATAAACAAATATTGATTAAGTGCCTGCTATGTTCCTGGCATTGTGCTAAGCATGGGGATACAAAAATAGGCAAATGACAATCCTTGCCCTCAAGAAGCTTACAGTCTAATGGGAGAGATAACATGCAAACAAATATATAACAAAGTAAGATATATATATGCATATATATATATAATAAAGATAAATAGAAAATAAGAGAGAAGGCACTAGAATTTAGAGGGTTTAGAGAAGGTGGTCACCTGTAGAAGAGGAGATTTTAAGTCTTTTCAATCTTAAAAGAAGGCAGAGAGATCAATAGTCAGAGCAGAAAAGGAAGAGCAATCTAGGCATGAGGGACAGCCAGTGAACATCCCTGGAGTGGAGAGATGGAGGGTCTTGTTTGTGTAATAGCCAAGAGGCCAATGTTACTGGATTGAAGAGTACATGTTGATGTAAGAAGACTAGAAAAGTAAAAAGCAGTTAGGTTATAAAGGGCTTTGAATGTGTAGTGCCAATGCAATATTTACAAAGCCCACCATCACAATAAAGACTATGGCTGTAAATATCACATGATGTTCATTGTAAAATATACCAAACTCTCCATATAGAGGACAGAACCGAAGCATTTATTTAGACGCCAGAAAACCGAACCCCAAAACCAGTAAGCCAGTTCCGTCATAGTACCAAAGATATTAAGAAGCCATAATAACACTGAGAGCCACAGCATCCTTTAACTTTCCCACAAATCAATACAAGATTAATATTTACTCACAAACCTGAGCACCTCTCTCTCCCACCATCTCTCTGGCTCTGACTCCCAGCTTCCTGTGGTCTCTGCTTCCCTTCAGCAAATTCCTCCCACCATAGGCTCCATGTAACTACATTCAGCCTATCAGAGGGCAGAGTTTATCCTCACAGCAGGGAAGCTTCCTCTGGGCTCTGTTCCACCCTTCAGCAAATTCCCTCCATCACAGGCTCCATGTGATTACATTCAGCCTGTTAGGGGGCAGAGTTTACTTTCAAAGCAAGGGAAGTCTTCAAACTACCCCCTAGGTCTATTAAGAGGCAGGGAATATCTTCAAATTCCCATTCTCATTACATTATGCCAGAGCATTTTGTATTGACTCCTAGAAGCAATAGGAAGTCACTAGAATTTATTGAGTGGTAGGGTGACATTTTAGGAAAATCAAATTAATATCTAAATGGAAGATAGATTGGAGTGGGGAGAGAGTAGAAGCAAGTAGACCCACCAGCAGGTTTTGGAAATAATCCAGCCATGAGGTGATGAGGATCTGTGCTGGAGTGGTATGTGTGTCAGAGGAATGAAGAGGGCATATTCAAGAGATTCTGCAAAGGTGAAATTGACAACTTTGGTGACAATTTGGATATGGGGGTAAGAGAAGGCAAGAAATCTGGGATAACTTTAAGATTGTGAGCCTGAGGGACTAGGAAGGAGATAAATAGGAAAGGTAGGAGAGTGGGGAGTATTTAGGAAGAAAAACAATAAATTCCATTTTGGACATATTAAGTTTAAGATGTCTGCTAGATATCCAATGCAAGATGTCTGAAAGGCAGTTGGAGATGGGAGATCAGAGGTTAACAGAGAGATGGGAGCAGGATAAGTGAATTTGAGAATCATCAACATAGAGATGGTAATTAAATCCACTGGAACTCATGAGATCACCAAATGAAGTAGGGCAGAGGGAGAAGAGAGCCCAAGACAGAATCCTGAGGGACATCTATGGTTAGAGGGCTTGGTCTGGAAGAAAATTCAGCAAAGAAGACAGAGAAAGAGCAGTCTGACAGGAGAGAAGGCTGCCCCAAAAACCTAAAGACAAGAGAGTATGAAGGAGGAGCAGGTGATCGACAGTATAATGAGCTACAGAGAGGTCAAGGAGAATAAAAACTTTATGAGTCTACAATGTGCAAAGTATTAAGCCACATGTTGGGAAAGATACAAGAATGTGCAAGAACAAACTGTACATAATATAACTTCACAGTTTTATATACAATCATCCTTTTCTGTGTATATTGAGATGTTCATGTTTGTTGGTGTGTGTCAAGTTCATAATAAGAAAGAAAAATAAATAAAAGATTGCACATGACACAGAAATCTGAGAGGTTCTTACTTCTCATTTAGCTAGGAAGATAACACACGTGAAACGATGAAAGTGGAAGCCAGCAGATGCCAACTCCCACATTCCTGATATAGACAGAAAATACTGTCAGAGTACAAGGAAAAAGTTATTTGGGGTTGGGATGGTCAGTAGTATTTCTAAATCACAACATCTCACATTTTGAAAGGATCTCAGAAGACATCTAGTCCATCCATGAACCTGAACAATAATCCCATCTATAAAATACGTAGTAGCAAGAGTATTGGACCTTACGCCAGGAGACAGCTGGGTTTGTATCCTACTTTTGACTCTTTCTAGTTGTATTACCATGGGCTAGTCATAGGGTCTTAGACCTAGAGCTGAAAGTCAACATGAAAACCATCTCATCCAAGCCTCTCCTTTTATAGATGATGAATGATCAATCATTTTATTCATGTCCAATTTTTCATGACCCCCTTTGAGGTTTTCTTGGCAAAGACTGAAGTGGTTTGCCATTGCCCTCTCCAGTTCATTTTACAGATGAGGAAACTGAGGAAAACAGGGTTAAGTGACTTACCCAGAGTCACTCAGGTAGACCGTGTCTGAGACCATATTTGAACTCATGAATATGAGTGTTCCTGACTCAAGGTCCAGCACTCTATCTACTGTGCCACCTGGCTGTACTTAAAATATACCTCCCATAGATGACCAGTCATTTCAGTTGTGTTCATCTGACTCTTTGGAACCCCATTGGGATTTTAAGTGGTTTGCCATTTCTTTCTCCAGTTCATTTTACAGATGAGAAAACTGAGTCAAACAGGGTTAAGTGACTTGCACAAGGTCACACAGCCAGTAAGTGTCTGAGGCCAAATTTTAACTCCTGAAGATGAGTGTTCCTGACTCCAGGCCCAGTGCTCTATCCACTATACCACCCAGTTGCCCCCACACATGCCTCCCATGGATGAGGAAACTGAATTCCAAATAGGTCAAATGAATTACCCAAAGTCATACCAATCACTTCATCTCTTTAAGTTTCAGTTCCCTCATCTGAAGGTGATAATAAAAATATCTGTCATACCTACCTATCACACTGGGTCCTTGTTGAGATTCAAATGAACTAATGAGATGTCATGTATTTTGCTACATAGAAGTCAATTATTACTATCTATGACAACTCATGATCCATCCTTCACTTGAAGGCCTTGAGTGATGCTCATTAACTACCAAGACAACCCATCACATTTTAAATAGTACTGATTATTCAGAAGTTTTTCCTAACATCAGGTGGAAATATTCATTTCTGTGACTTTAGTGCTTTGTTCCTAGTTCTGGCCTATGGGGACAAAACAGAATAAGTCTACTCCCTCTTCTGTATGATAATATTTCTGATTCTTAACAAGAGCTACCTTGTTCTTTCTAATTTACCTCTTTAGCGTTCCTAGAACCAATTCCCATGTGGTTTGGTGTCAAGTACTCTGGCCATTCTTGTTATACTACTCTAGAAGGACTACAATTTGCTCCCATCAAGTCTAGACTGTGCCTTGAAGGATAGAGGACAAATATATTTGCCAGATGAGAGAAGCATCAGAATTCTAGGTGGTTGAAACCATGAGAAATGAGTGAAAGCAAAACTCAGAAAACTGTAAGGCACCTCCTGGAGACAGTGAATATACAAGTAGATTGGGTTGATTAGAAGATTTATCAATGAACAAGTAAGCTTATTAAGCACCTACTATGTGTTAGGGACTATCCTAGGTGATAGGGATGCAAGTACATCGAATGTAATGACCTCAATCTTAGTTGGGAGGAAAGGAACAGTGGACAATAGAAAAGGGTGGGTTGGGGCTAGATGGTGGAGAGTTTTGAACATCAAGATGGAAAGAGGATTTTACATTGTCTTGCGGGTTATGGGGCCAAGAATGAGATTAAAAGGATCAAAAAGATTTGGATATAGTTGATTCAAATATAATATAATTCACTTTAGGAAAGCAAATTAGTTGATTTGTCTGAATTTGAATCCCTATTATATGAGCACATCACAATCTCTGGCACTAAGGCAACTTGGTGAGGGAAATGAAATCCATTACTACCCTTTATAAAAGTTAGTAAATTACACACTCTCCCTTACCACAGGATGCTGCCAATATGTAATCAATTGGAGGAGCTACTAATTATGATGAAAGGTAGCATGGCTGACCATAGACAGTTGGTCTTGATCTGGGAGACCTAGATCCACATTTTGCCTCTGACACTAACTGGATGTATGGCCCTGAGCAAGTCCTCAACTTCTCAGTGTTTTAGACTACTTCCTAAGACTATAAATTCCAAAGAAAGTGCTTACTTGCCTTGGCAGAATATATAATCAATTAGAGGAGCTACTAATTATGATGAGAGGTAACATAGTTGGTCTTAGGGAGAGAGCTAGGGTGGCATAGTGAATAAGGTATGACCTGACATCAGAAAAACCTGAGTTCAAATTCTGACTCAGATATTAGATATTTCATACTGGGCAAGTCACTTAACCCTGTTTATCTCAGTTTCCTCATCTGTAAAATGAGCTGAAGAAGGAAATGGCAAACCATTCTTGTATCTTTGCCAAGAAAACCAAATGGGGTCACAAAGAGTTGGACACAACTGAAATGCCTGAACAATAATAACAACACGGCAGACCAGAGATAGTTGGTCTTAATCCAGAAAACCTAAGTTCAAATCTTGCCACTGTGTGTGTGACCTTAAGCAAACCCTTAATTTCCCAATATCTCAAACCAACTCTCTAAGACTATAAATTCCAGAGAAAGTGCTTACCAAAGCCACAGGCCCAGTTCCTATCTCTATTAACTATCACAAGACAATTTAGTTTCATGATTAACAAAAGGCATTGAGTATTTTTATTCCTTATATTTTCCAGGATCTCCTTAGCTAACTTCAAAGCACCTTTTACATGAAGCTATGCCTACTTAACTCTATTCTGTACAAATGTCCTTCTATTCACATGATATTAATCAATCAATATCAGCAAAGAGTTTGGAGCAGAAGAAGGAATAGAAGGAGAGGGGAGAGAGCAGAGGAGGAAGAAGACGAAGAGGAGGAGAAAAGTGAAACCACATGAAACTGGGCAGAATCCCAAAAACATTTTTGAAGTCTCTGGTGAAACTTTTTTCTGGCAGAGCTTTCTAACAATAGCACATCATTTTCATTAACTTGAACAAACAAAGTCCAAAGAAGATTAAAAACGAGTACAGATGTAAATATAACTTTACACTCCCATCCTGAACAAGGCAGGCACATGATAATGTGAAGCCACTTTCCTTAACAAAGCGTAGCATGTTGTTTTGGTCTGGAGAACAATAACAGAGCCTGTTCTATAGCAGAGAACTGACATGTAGGTCATTGACCATTCGCCCCCTCTCCCCTGCCCAATTCACTTAGTTGGTCTATGTGATCCTGGCACAGTTTCTTGGTTTCAGCCCCTGCATCCCACCTCATTTGCTCAGGATGCTCCCTACACCTGGAACCATGTCCTGATCTCTCTTTGCCAAGCAACACCCTCCCCCATATCCTTTCCTTTCAAATCTTTCCTCTAGCAGAACATTCCAAAGCTGATCTCATTGCTAACTGTGTTTGCTCCCCCCCCCCCCCCCGCCATCCTATACACACACCCCAAGCCAGCTTTATTGTTATCTGATGTACCATGACCATCTGAATTCCATTTTCAGTTCCTTGGGGGAAAGCCCTGTCTGGTGTGTGTTCTGTGCAGCCCCCTGTAAAACAACAGCACTCTATAAATAATAAATAGTGATGATCAAAAACACCACTAATGTGCTATGTGAAAGTACAGCATCTCACTTCATCTAAATAAGAAATAGATGAGTACCAACCCCACACTTCTGCCAGTGACCGCAATGGCCAGGTAACGCAGGACCCAAGGCCACACAGCTCATGTAAATCTGAGATCTGAGGAGGACTTCAAAGGCCCACGTACACATAGTCTTTCCCTCATAGCTGGAATGCCTGATTGTTTAGGTTCCCAGAGACTAAAGTACATGTCCTAAGTGGCAAAAGCAAAAACAGCAAAGCCGGATCATTCTGACTTGTAAGCTGCCTACATCAACGTTCCCTCCCACACCCCCTGTTCCCCAATCCCTCGTATTTATTCACCCTAGACCTATTCCACCTCACTCACCCTTCCATGGTACCCTTTGGAATCCTTATTTTATCATTGCCCTCCCCCTGCAAAATAACTTTGCATATATTTTGTATTTAAGTTTGTACGCACATGCTATTTCCTCCAATGAAATGTAAACAGCTTGAGGGCAGGTACTATTTCATTTTCATCTTAGCATTCAGTGCCCAGCACAGCATCTGTGACATAGTAGCACCTGATGAATTGAACTGAATTTATTTACCAAATAATGTTATTATAAGCTTGCATTTCATGTAAGCATTGAAAGGGAAAGAAAGGTTCCTGTCCCTTCTCCACTGCTTTAGAAATAGGCATTTCATAAATATTCATTGCATGATTCATTGAAAAAAAGATTGATTTAGTGATACAACATTGTACTATATGTGTACCCTTCAAGGAGCCTATTCTGATATCTAGAAGAGGTGTTTACTTTAGCATTTCAAAAAGGTCATGGTTTTATTGGTGGGAACATTCTCATCCTCAATGTAGATGACAGCCTTCTCATGTTTTTAGTTTCTCATGAATTCATGTGGGGAAAAAAAATTATTACCTAGTGAACAACCTTCAGCTGATTTGACTTACATTGAAAAAACCCTCCTTATTGAGTAGGTATAGGAAGGCTACATGCAAAGTCTATCTTGACCATTTACTTTATTTGTAGCATTTAGCACTCATTTTATTTTCTTCATAATTGGGAAGTAGTATGGTGCACTGGAAATAGCAAAGAAGGAGAAGGAGAAGGAGGAGAAGGAGGAGGACAGGGAGGAGGCAGATAATAACATTAATAGTTATCACTTATATAGCATCTTTTATGTAATAAGTATTTTATAAATATTACCTTATTTGAACCTCACAGCTCTTGAAGGCAGAAGTGATATTACCATCCACTGTTTACAGCTGATGAAACTGACATAGGCAGAAGTTAAGTGACTTACCAAGGGTCACACAGCTCGTGATATCTGAGGTTGGACTTTCCTGACTCAAGGCCTGGTGCTGTCTCTCCACAGTACCATCTTGTTGCCTCACGGTGGAGCGACACCAGGCTGCTTAAGGAGAGGCAAACCAGCCCAGGTTAGAAAAACTGAACACATCAGAATTTCCTTGCCAATCAGTATTGGGCTTTGTCCCTGAGTGGTGGCTGGACTTCCAGCCTAGGAGAGTTAGGGAGGCCCAGCATCTGAAAATAAATGAGTAAGTTAGATGAGGTGACCTGGCAAGTCCCTTCCAACTCAAGATTTATAATCCCACTCTCTCAAAAGAGAAATAATTCATTTCTTTGGAATTTTATGTTTATAGAGCACTTTCCTTACAATAACCCTATGAAATAACCTGTGAACATGTGTGCAAATATTATCATCGCTATTTTTCAGATAAGGAAACTGAGGCACAGAGAAGTTAAGCATCTTGCCCAGGACCACACAGCTAGTAAATGTCACAAGCCCTTGTTTTGTCTAAGTCTAGTGCTATTTCAATTGCTCTTACCCAGGAGCTGGTAGAGCTCTGAACATGAATTGAAGTTTGGTATATTTTTGGCAGCTCTAAGCATAGAAAGCATTGTAACTAGAAATATCTCAGTAATTCTATGCACCAGTGGCTGACTTTATGGCAATGAGGTGTCTGAAGGCAGTGAACATCCTAGAGAGAGACACCATCCTGGCAGTGGGGAGGAAAAGGTCTCATTTTAATTTTTTTTTGTAAAAACTCCCACTTGCACCTAGCTCCTTTCAGGTATAGCCCTATTCCTTTTTAATTTACACTAATTGGTGCAACCTAATTCCTCTTTGAAATACTCTTTGAGATGAAAAAGCACATCATATAACCAGAACGAGCACTTGTATTAACTAGCAATTTACCTTATTTTGTTACTTGCTTTTAAAAATAAAAAAAAAACAGGCCATCCCCTCTCTTCCATCTTTGGTTCATCTTGGTTCACTTGCCTGCAGGTTTTCCCCTTGACTTCTCTTTAATTAGGCCTCTCACTTTCTTGCCCAACCTCTCTTTCCTGAAAGTCTAGTTTCCCTGCTAGCTGACTCTGATGCCTCTCCTCTAAATCAACATTTGATTCCTTTCCTTCTCTGCTACCTGTGTTTTCTGTACTCTGACACCTACTCCACCATTGCCTGCTCTCCCCTGGACTCTATAATTTCATATCTCACCTTATGCCCCATTCTTCCCTTTGGCTTCTATCAATGAGACAGTTCAGAACCTTCTATGTAACTCTGCCAGATTTTATTCCATCAAATCTAAACCATGTTTTCCTTTTGGCAGCTGAGGATACAAGGAAAGAATAGAGCTTAAGTACGGAAAATGGGGCTATTTTTATTTCCCACGTGGACAAAAATTGAGGCAGAGAAAAATTCCTGGAACTTTGGAAGCAAAGTCGAATCTAGGTGACTTTGAATGACCTGGAGACATTTTCTAGCCCAGGATCATGTGAAAGGAGTTCACCAAGTGTGTTGAAGTTCTTTAGAGTGCCTTCCAGTTCTAAATCCTATCAGTTTATAAACTTTTGTGGTTGTATCATTTCAGTCATGTCTGACTCTCTGTGATCCCATTTAGGGTTTTCTTGTCAAAGATACTGCAGTGGTTTGCCATTTCCTTCTCCAGCTCATTTTACAGATGAGGAAACTGAGGTAAACAAGATTAAATGACTTGGCCATGGTCACACATCTAGCATCTGAACCAAGATTTGAACTCAGGTCCTCCTGACTCTGAGGCTGGGGTTCTATTCACTGTAGTAGGCTAAATGCATTATAGCTAGGAAAGAACATCACTTGGCAAAGTTATCATCAGGATTCTACTCTCCTGACATACTCATAGTACCCACTACCATTACTCACAGACACATACACACAGACATTTAGTCTAATCACTGGCTCCTTCTTACCTTTTTTTTTGTTGTTGCTTTTTATTGGAGGGGGAAGGCAGGGCAACTGTGGCCAAGTGACTTGCCTAAGGTCACACAGCCAGGAAGCATCAAGTGTCCGAGGCCACATTCAAACTCAGGTCCTCCTGACTCCAGGGCCAGCACTCCATTCACTGGGTCACCCAGCTGCCCCCACCTTCTCTCTTTTAATATGATTCTTTTCCTTATTATTATTAAGCAAGCTCTCAGACTATGAAAGCTGACTAGAAGACCTATTTCTTTAAATGGTCTTGATGTCCCAGGGTGCTATGACTTGTCAGAAATACTCAGGCCTATCCCTTGCTAGAGTTCCACACTTCCCATCAGGCATCCTTATAAAGAAAACATTCAGATATCACCGATGTTAATGTGAGAATGATAGGTGTTGGACTTACTCACTCTCTATGTGTCACTACTTTGAAAATGAATTTCCTTATTTACTAACTAAACTCATTCACTGTGAAAACACAATTCAAAATTCCAGAATCTCATTTGCAAGATTTTTTTCCTCTTAACAGCATTTATTCAGTATTTTCCTTTTTACTTAAAAAAAAAAAAGAAATGGAAACTGTTAAGGAAAGCCAGTTAAAAGAAATTCAAAAATATATCTATATTTGCCTGAAAGGGGAGTATGCTAAATGATGCTGAGATAGTTATTACAAAATATTTACTCATGGTGGGGAAAGTACTTGCTATGGCAGTTAATAATAGTTCACATTTATGAAGTGTTTTAAGGTTTGTAAAACACTTTACAAATATTATTTCATTTTATTTTCAAAACAACCTGTGACATAGGTGCTATTATTATCCCCATTTTCCAGATGAAGAAAATGGGTCAAACAGAAGTTGTAACTCTCCCAGGGTTCCACAGCTAATAAATGTCCAATGTTGGCTTTGAACTCAAGTTTTCCTGACTACACGTCAAGCTATTGTACCACCTAGCTGCCTTGGTTACTGAGATAACTAAGAAAATAGAACAAGGAAGTCTCCCATTACACACAATTATTGTTATTCAGTCATTACAATGCTGTCTGGTTCTTCATGACCCCATTTGGAGTTTTCTTGGCAAAAATCCTAGGGTGGTTTGTATTTCCTTCTCCAGCTCATTTTGCAGTTGAAGAAACAAGCAAACGGGGTTAGACAAGATAGAAAGTATCTGAGGCCAGATTTGAACTCAGGAAGATGAGTGTTCCTGACTCCAGGCCCCAAATTCTATCCACTGTGCCATTATAGCTGCGCCATGATACACACAGCCCACTGCAAACTCTACCAAAGGGTCTTCAAAGCAATATGGTATAGTTGATAGAGACTAGATCTGAAGGTAAGAAGATTTGAGTTCCCATCCTGCCTCAATCACTTAAGAGCTATGCAACTAACCCTGGATTAGTCTCTTGAATTCCCCAGGTCTAGTTCTCTAAAATGAGGGAGTTAATGACCTCTGAGATCCCTACCAGTTCCATCTGCTATGTTATTGTTTTGCTTTAGCCACACATGTACAACCTATACTGAACTGCTTATCTTCCCAGTAAGGGTGGGTGATAAGGGAGGAAGGGAATGAATCTGGAATTCAAAGTTTTAAAATCAAATGTTTAAATATATATATACTATTATCAATATTGTTTTACATGTAATTGGGAAATATAGAGATCCACCATGCCCTACTGGAAAAGTTGAAATGGGTATGGGAGAAAATATGGGAGAGAGCAGATCAGAGGTGGGGATATCCTGTGGGACTGCTGTTTTGGGGGGATGGGTGGGGGAAAAACGGGGAGAAAATTTGTAACTCAAAATCTGGCGGAAACGAACGATGTAAATCAGAAGTTAATAAAGCATTTTAAAAAAAAAGAAAAAAAAACTGTGATCTTTCATCGTGGCAGAAGTAGAGTTCAAACTCAGACTTGAGAGCCTGCTCTTTCTGAAGTTGAATAAATGATATCTAGATAGTGCTGGTACTTTCGTCCCATTTATTGTTCGGTCTTCATTGAACTAGTCCATTTGATTACTTTTTTTGGCTAACATGAACCTCTCTGTCCATTCTAGATTTATTTTCTTCCTGTAATAAGTACCAGGATTATATAGCTGGGTCATTACTTCTGATTTTGAATTCATGACCAGAAAAAGGCCAAAAGTTACCTATGGAGAAAGAAAATTGACAGTCACTGATGAAATCATAAGAGTTGATGAAATTAATTGAGAACAGCTGTTCTTCTACTCCCATGATATGAAGTTTCCAAAAGGACTACTTTTCTTTATCTTGTGGAAGGGAAATTTTTCCCATGTTTATTTTGAGGGACTATTATGTTCACATCAACACAGGACACTGGGAAGCTTGGTGACTTCAATGAAAAGGTGGGAACATGTAAGGATGGGAAGAAATATATGACAAAGCATGGTTTGCACAGTAAAAATCCTATAGATTGGACATAAGTTTCAAACATCTATATAATGAGTCCTTTATTTGAGAAAGAATTTGGCAGGCTCTGGACCTGTCTAGAACAAAATAAGAATGAAATAATTTATATTTTGACAGACAGATAAAGACTTGTTATTGAGGGTAGGAGTTATCTCTAAGGCAGTTATCTGTAGAGTTAGAACCTTGACTTATTAAAATTAAGATGAAAAGTGGTTGGGTTTTTTTTTAGAAAGAAATAAAAAGGAATAATGATAAAAGAAAATTATATACCACCAAAAGAATTTAATCTTGTATTATTTAAAGAAGTAACATAAAATCAACCATGGAAAACAGAAATGACATGTGCATGGATTATAACAGTTTTATCCAAAATTTTAACCAATATAAATTAATTGCCAAAACAAGGAAACCAAAAGATCACAGAAAACATCTTAGTCAGTAAACATCTGACTCACATAACAAAAGGAGAGAAAAGGCCACCCAAGGCAAAAACAGACTTGAATATAAATTCATTTATATATAAATCATAGATTTAATTTAGATTTATTTTATACATTATATTTGTATATGTAATATATTAATATCTATTTTAATATTTAATATAGTAATATACTTATTGAACATATGAATATATTCAATTATTTATATATTTAATTAATATTATTATATATTTAGTTTCTAGAGATAAACTATATGAATATAAATTCAAAATCTTGTGACAATGGATAATGGATGTTTAGAAGCAGTATCATTTCATAAGAAGGAGAGAAACACTGCAGAACTTTTTTAAAGAAAGCTTTGCAAGATATTAGACTAAGCCAAATAATTCCAAAGGCATTCAAGACTGAAGATGTAAAGATGATTACAAACAAAATGAAATTGGAAAATTCTTTCAAGTTTCATTCTGACAATCAATTTTCCCAGTCAAGGACAAGGGAATCACCCGCACGTTGAATGACAGCATCAAAGGAACAAAACCACTTGAAGCAGTAATAGAAATGGCACCAAAGAGAAAAAGAATGGGGAAAAAACTGCAAAAGTGCATAGAGAAGGGGCATCCTGGAGGCGACAAAATGGTGAGAGTGCTGAAGAACTGGAATACAAGTTTACTAAAGAAAGAATAATATGAAAGGCTTGGGGGGAAATGTCAGACCTTATAATACTAAAACAAAAGGTGACAGTATATTAATAACCACCTAGTTTCATGCATACTCTTCCTTCTGTACAAGATCTTCATAACAGCCATCTATATTGATGTAATGCCCAATAAAGGGCATCCCTGATGAGGGCATTGGTAGGGAGCAAGCACACTATTATAAGGAATATTTAATAATAGACCACATCTCGACCTCTTCACCATTTTGTTAACTGAAAAATACAGCAAATACAAGATCACATGGTACTTATTGTTTGTTCATTATGAAAAAAGTATTTCATTCTATAGAATCAAAGGTTCTTCTATATAGCAAGGTTTTCTCTTGTTTATATTAAAATCATTAAAGATTTCTTGGAAAATGTAGCAACAGAAATAATCTTGTTCAATGATACTTTGATAATAAATATCAGATGGGGCATAAAACAGGCAGATGTACACTTGCAAAAGATGATCATTTGCCATTGTGATGGAGGAGATCAAGCCAGGAATCAAGGCGAATGAGGGATTCCTTGTGGATGGTGAGGTCCTCCAGGTGCACCTGTTTGTAAATGATGTTCCGATAGCATCAAGTCCCAGAGCACTGCAGGGCCTCCTAGAAGAGATCTGTAATCATTCAAAAGAGTTTGGTTTATACATCCACATGGGAAAGACCAAGTAGATGCAGATCATCAATTGCCCAGATTTCAATATGTTTTTGGATGGATTTCCATAAGTATATATCTCTGGGACAGACATAGATGAAGTCATTTCAACCAGAAATTACAAAAGAATCATCTTTAAGGGGCCCACACTTAGTGACTAATGTAGGCTATGCAAAGAAATGATAGAAATTGGGCAACACATTACTGTAGGTTTTAGCACCTACTGAATACTTAGCAAGTCATGATCTGATAGTGAGTTATATATACATACATACAGAGAGAGAGAGAGAGAGAAAGATCTTTCAGAACTCTACCACTAAACTGTTCTAACAATGCATTTTTATAATGGATCAAACTGCTGCCCACAATTACTCAGATGTAATGATCTATAAAAACTCAAGAATGATGTTTTTAATAGATGTCAGCATATGATGTGATCATAATCTTCAAGCCAGGTTGTGCAAAATGCTTTCAAAATATAAAGGACTGGCAGTAAAAATCGAAACCATGTGGAAATTAGATGAGGTGTCTGTGAACCTTGATGTTTTGTCTGCTACTAAAGCTGCGTGGAGGAAGCTTTTAGTGAGCCTAGAAAAGAAGAAATTACCTTTTAGAACTTGTTATTCAGACATATCAGATGTGTCCAACTCTTTGTGATTCCCATTTGGAGTTTTCTTGGCAAAGATGCTGGAGTGGTTTACCATTTTTTTCTCTAGCTCATTTTTCAGATGAGGAAATGGGCAAACAGAGTTAAGTGACTTGCACAGGGTCACATAGCTAGTAAGTATTTGAAGTCAGATCTGAATTCAGGAAGATGAATCTTCCTGTCTTCAGGTCCTGTTCACCATATAACTGCCTCATGTGATATATAATAAGTTTTCATTTATTAATGCTCAAGATGACACTAAGACTTTTGGTATGCCATGTATGTATGTATGAATATGCATAGGTATGTGTGTATATATATTGGATATGTATATGTATTGCATGTCTATGTATATATAATAAGCATGTGTATATGCATTGTATCATATATGGATATGTGTATCTTTGCATGTTCATATATAACATAGCTATAAGCAATGACAGAAACTTCAGCTTGCAAAAATGCCCAAACAGAGTCTGTCCCAGAATTCCCTAGTTTGTTGGTGTTTTGAACTTGGCATCAAGACTTGGTGAAATGAGCATCAGAAGACATTTCCTCTTGAGAGTCACATGGAAGCCCAGCTCTGAGTTGTGGTATTAGAGGACACCCTTCCCTGTGGCACTGTGTCTCCTGCATACTAGAACTCTTGTGTGTTGCTGTTACAATATGGCAGGAATCAGAATTGGTGGGTTGGACTGGAGTGTTGGTGAAGAATACTCTCTGAGAATGCCTAGGTGTTTGCCTCTTTTCCCCACCCATCAAGGAGGTTAGCTCAAAGGCCCTAATTCCCAGCCTAATTTGTGGTATGATTATTGGCAGTTTTACCTTTCTTCCTACTAGATTAAGGGAAGAAGAGACAAATGTCTCCCCTATAATGCTAGTCAGAAGAAGACAGTGTTACCCTTGTTTAATTCCTGACTGTACTCCTTCTGTATTCTTATATATACCCATCTTTATGATATATTTAGCCATCAAAACCTGTTTGGTATATGGCACAGTAGATAGAGTGTCAGGCCTGAAATCAAGTAGACTCATTTTCCTGAGTTTAAATCTGATCTCAGATCCTTACTAGCTGTGTGACCCTGGGCAAATCACCTAGCCCTGTTTGCCTCTGTTTCCTCAACTGTAAAATGAACTGGAGAAGGAAATTGCAAACTGCTTCAGTATCTTTACCAAGAAAATCCCAAATAGGGTCACAAAAAGTCAGACAAGACTTAAATGACCAAACAATAAATTAGGAAGAAGTCTTTGACTGATTAAAAGATGGGAGACAGCTCTCTTTCAGGGAGAGCCAAGGCTCCAGGAAAGGACTAGAGTTTAAGCCCATTTCAATTTCCCATAAGCAAGAGATATATATAATCATATCCCTTAGAATAACACATACCTCTTCATATATGACTCTAAACAAATTTTAGAGCTACAGAACCCACAAAGTGACAGAGAGAAACAAATCTCCCACTGAAGCCAGCCTGGCAGCCTGACAGAAAAGGTCTATCACACCACACTGGGAGCTGCCAAGCCAGGGTGGCCCTGACCAGCTGCCCAGACTGGCCAGAGAAGATTCCAGGAGAGTGAATCACCAACAGTTGTGGCAGTTTCCAGACTTCTCAACACATAAATGCCAAAGAGAAAGTAAAAGATCAGTGGGGAACTCTGTAGGAACTGAGTGATAAAAGAGGTGGTCTCACCCTCCCCCAGGGTGAAAGGTAGAGGAGGTATGGTGGCTGCAGCTGCTGCCACATGGCTTCCTCTGGAGCTCCTGGCCTGCAGATCGTAGGGAGATCAAGCAACCATTCAGAGGAGAATCACTCTTGCTTTGACCTACTTGAATCTGGGTCTCTGTTTTGAATGGTGGTTCTGGGATGAGAAACACCATTGTGCCAGAGCTTGTGGGGGCTGTAGAGAGGGCTCCCTCCTCAGACCTCTGACAACATTTGTGAAAACCCCAGCGATTTGGGACATAGCTCTCTGCACTCTGAAAGCAGAGTTCTACCATGGCAAAGAAGTCAAAAGACAAGTAATTGGCCAGCAAGATGAGCAAGCAGAGGTAGCACAATCAGACCATAGAATCATTTTTGGGGGACAAAAAGGATCAAAACACGCAACCAGAAGATGTCAACAAAGGCAAAACTCCCACATCAAAAGCTTCCAAGAAAAATGTGAATTGGTTGCAGATCGTGGAGGAGCTCAAGAAGGAGTTTGAAAATCAAGTAAGAGAAGTGAAGGAAAAATTCGAAAGAGAAATGAGAATGAAGCAAGAAAATCATGGAAAGTGAGTCAACAGCCTGCTAAAGGAGACCCCAAAAAATACTGAAGAAAATAACACCTTAAGAAATAGACTAACTCAAATGGCAAAAGAGGCCCAAAAAGCCAATGAGGAGAAGAATGCCTTAAAAAGTCAAATTGCCCAGATGGAAAAAGAATTTCAAAAATTCACTGAAGAGAAAATAATTCCTTCAAAATTAGATTAGAGCAAATGGAAGCTAATGACTTTATGAGAAATCAAGATACTATAAAACAGATCCAAACAATTGAAAAAAATAGAAGGCAATGTGAAATATCGCACTGGAAGAATTGTACATATAATGTATTCTATCCATTATGCAATATATATATACATATACATATATATATATATATATATATATATATATATATATATACAACTTGAAGCAAAAAAAGAACACTGGAAAATCAGGTGTTTCCCTGCCTGTTTCTGAAAACTTGGGGTTTTTAATATCTTGGAGGAATCTTGGTATTGAATCTCAGTTTCTGAACCTACTGAGAAAAGCAACTTGAAATATCTAACCTGGGGGCTATACTATGGTTGAGTTTTCCTTAGGAAATTTTGAGTTTTTCCTATTGAAATACAAGCTAAGGGATATGTTTTATCTGGACACTAGAATATCTCATTTCCAAATGGCTTATGCAGCAATGACTTGGTTAACTTTCTTGCAGAGATCAGTTACAAATGATGGCTTGTTTTTTGTTGCTTTTTATTAAAACCACTGCTATGAAACACAAAGAGAAAGAAATCAAGAAGGAAGGAAGGAAGGAAGGAAGGAAGGAAGGAAGGAAGGAAGGAAGGAAGGAAGGAAGGGAGGGAGGGAGGAGGAGAGGGAGGAAAGGAGGGAGGAAAAGAAGAAGGGAGGGATGAAGGGAGGGACAGAGGGAGGAAATGTGCACATATACTCTGCACTTCACCATTCACAAAAAGTTGATTCTCCTACTTCTGATCAGAGGTGCCAAGGTGGCATGATTGATAGAGAATCCTGGACTTGGGGTTATGATTGAGTTTGAATTCTGCTAGTAAGAATCACATACTATCTGTATTACTTTGGGCTAGCCTAACATTCCTCATCTGTAAAATGGGGATTATAATAGCACTTACCTTCCAGGGCTATTGTGAGGATCAAATCACTTAAGATTTGTAAAGCACTTTAGAAACTTCAAAGTTATGTAAGTTCTCGGTAGCTATTATTAAATACAAATGGAATTCATTAATTTTTAGAAAACATAAACAGAATATCTAGACAGGGAGAGGTCCCATAATGTAAGGGAGAAGTATTGTGGGAAGAGCAGAATTCCAAGGGATGGCAGCAAGGAGGAAAATGAATTTCTAGGATACTTAACAAGGAAATATATTTTAAGGTGTTAGTTCATATGTATTGTTGTTGCCATGATTGTTGTGTCCTTTCCAGTCATGTCCAACTCTCCATGACCCCATTTAGGGTTGTGTTGGCAGAGATACTGGAACATTTTGCCATTTCTTTCTCCAGCTCATTTTACAGATGAAGTAATTGAGGCAAACAGGGTTAAGTTAAGTTGTCCAGGTCACACAGCTAGTGAGTGTCTGAAGGCAGATTTGAACTCAGGAGGATGAGTCTTCCTGACTCTAGACCTGATGCTCATAGATACATGGAACATGCTGTTCTTCCAGTCCAAGCCCCACCTAACAACCAGGCTAATATCCCACAGTGTGTGTTCGCTAACTCTCAAATGCACTTAGCAAATAGTTGTGTATTTTTTAGTTATTTATGTTTATGTTTTATCATCTCCACTAGATCATGAGCTCCATAAGGGCAGGGACTAAGCCTTATGGGAACATTGTAGCCCTTGCAACACCAACCCAGTTCTGTAGACACTGGATGCTTAATTAATATTTGTTAATGAATAGTGTAACTTGATCCGATCAGAACGCTATTAAACCACCCAAATGGATGAGAGCCAATTAGGCAAAGTGGGTGGTCAAGTGAATGTTAAAGGGTATAATTATATAAAGTTGTCTCCTTGACTTCAGCCCCAGGGTGCAATAAAATGTTAATAATCCTTGTTAAATGGAACACCCAAGGATAATAATAATTAGCTACAAAAATAGCACTGAATTCTTTAAAACAATACCTTTCCCTCTAATGCTGCCAGAAGAGAGTAGCTGGCAAACTATGTTTTGTGCCCCATCCTAAAAGTAAGGGATCTGGGAAACTCAGGAAGGTGGTAAATTCCAAAGAGGAAAGTCTTCTATGGAAAAGGAATCTGCAGAAAACAAACAAGCAAAACAGTTCAAAAAGGATTGTAAAGGGGGCGATTTCATTACTACCTTGTTAAATTTAATATAGCTCTTTTACAGACAAACTATAAAACAGGAGTTCACCATTTCATAAATAATCTCCCTTTTGTACTTCCTTGTATATTGAAATGTGTTGGACAATGATTGTTAAGTTCATAATAGAAGAGAAAGTTTTTAAGAAAAGAAAAATCTTTGACCCTGGGAGGTTTCAGAAAATATATTCCTCTGCATTCAGTTTTCAAATCCCCATGTTCAGATACAGTCCTAATAAACATCCTTGGGAGCTTGGCAATGTCACTGTAATTTCTACTGAAGATATGAGATGTATCAGCTTAATGATTTACAAAAACATAGTTCATAATCTTTAAAATAAATATGACTTTTTGTATATGCCCCCAAACAACTACAATTCAATGTAATCTAATTGATTAGGTTTGGAATAACTCAGTTTTTATCAGTGTCCATACAAGTCAATCTTTAATGTAAAATGGTTTCCAATAGAACAGACAGGAATGAAAACCTCTATTAAATTGCTCCTGCTTCTGCTTTCTCACATTTGCATGCCCCCAATGCTACAGTACTTTTCTTCCTACAAAGTCATAATAAAAAATAAAAAATAAAACCTAAGGAGATAGACTTGTGAGGGGAAAGGGCAGGGGGAAGATATCCCTGAGAATACAAAAGCCTAGTAAAGCAACTTAAAATTCATATTGGGGGGATGGAGTAGGTTAAATTTAGTGATGGATGAACTTCAAAAGATTTTGAGTTCTGGTTCAATTTAGATATTTATTAAAAGCATGTCGAAATTATATAAACCTTGTGAGTTTACATAATTGGGCTGACAAAAATGTATTGAGCAGTTTTTCTTCACTGCATTCTAATTTTTTTAAAGCCCTTCTTTGTATCCAAGTTGAAATGCTGAGGTTCAGGACAGCATAACCATGTGTTTAAAATACATGTTTTGGGTGCAGCTAGATGGTACAGTGAATACAGTACCAGCTCTGGAGTCAGGAGGACCTGAATTCAAATCATATCTCAGACACCTGATGTTTAACTAGTTGTGTGACCTTGGGCAAGTCACTTAAACCCAACAGCTTTGCCTTCCCCCTTAAAAAAAAGTAAAATACATGTTTTCAGGAGTTTCACCAAAAAAAAGTCATTGTCTGAAAGGCTAAAATGGTATTCTACTTTTGGTGTGATTTTTTTTTATGCCATTCAATTTTGCCTGCTCTCCAAGATAATTAACAGGAAGAAGTTGATCGGACCCGAAATTGTCTTCCAAAGATATCTGGAAACAAAGAAATAAGAAAGTCATCCTAGCATAGCTGGGAGGGAGCAAACCTGAGAATCAAGAAAATCCAAGGCATATATGTGACCATGGACAAGTTATTTTGTTGTCTTTAGTGACTCCAAAGCCCCTCTCTAAGACCAGATAACAAAAGAATAGTCATTCTATAGCAGCAAAGGGAATTTCCACTGTCAGGGATCGCTACACTGAAGAGATCATAGGTCCAATAACAATAAGCTGGGTTGTAAAAACAAATGCTTTCACCCTGCATTTATTTTGTTACAATAGTGATTACCTTCTGGGGTTGTTGTGAGGATCAGATGAGATATTTGCAAAGTACCTTATGAACTTTAAAGAGGTATGTAAAGGCTAGTTATTATTATTATTATTATTATTATGTTGTTGTTGCCCAGTCTTTCCAGTCATGTCTGGCTCTTCATGACCCAATTTGGGTTTACTTGGTAGAGATATACTGGAGTGATTTGCCATTTCCTTTTCCAGTTCATTTTATAGATGAGGAAATTGAGGCAAACAGGATTAAGTGACTTGCCCAGGGTCACACAGTGTCTGAGGATGGATTTGAACTCAGAACTTCCTGGCTTCAGGTCCAGTGTTCTATCCACTGCACCATCTAATAATGCCCAAAAATGAAGGTAGGGATAAATTTTATTTTCCCTACCTCAGCAGGTAGTGAGGTGTAAGTGATGAACTGAAAACAGGAGACATGGTTCTACCTCAGCTTTACCAAATCTCATCCTAAATCTTTATGGCTGTACACATGACTTTCTCATATGTAATATGAGTCCAATAGGACCATAGATCTAGAAACAAAGGGACCTCAGGGGTCATCTAGTCCAACCCTCTCACTTTACCAGTGAGGAAATAAAGATCCAGGAAGCTTGAGTGATTCACTTGCCCAGTGTCACAAATATAATATTTGAATCAATGTTCTTTACTACTTTCTGTCCCCTCAAAAATGAAGATAAAAAGAAATAATAACTATTAGAACATGGAAATTTTTCTAAGCATAGATTACATACATAATACTCAATTGAATATTCATTTAATTAATTGAATTAAATTGAAATAAATTGAACTCAACTAAACTGCATTCAATCCAAATACAGGTTGGTTTTCAAAGGTCTCCAAGATCTGGCTACAACTTACCTTTTCAACCCGAATTTATATCCCTCCCCTTCACATATTGGAAGTTGAAGTGGACAACTAGCCATACTCCAAACTTTCACTTTTTTACCTTTGCAAAACGTTACCCCAGCTTTATGTTTCCTGCAAGACTCAGCCTAGGAACCCCTTCTTGCATAAAATATTCATTGACTGATGCGCTCTCTCTCTCTCTCTCTCTCTCTCTCTGTCTCTGTCTGTCTGTCTGTCTGTCTCTCAGACACACAGACACACACACTTTCTTCTTACTTTTTTGCAGTCTGATTTTCAACTTCATTATTTAACTAAAAATTACTCTCCAAAATTACAGAAGAGCAGTGAATTCATTGCCCAATCCAATGGCCTTTTCTCAATACTTATCCTTCTTGACTTCTCTTGCAGCCTTTTAACACAATCGCCCTCTTTTCTTTGAAATCTTCTCTCTAGATTTTCATGTCACTGTTCTCTTCTGGTTCTCCTACCTGTTGAACAGCTCCTTCTCAGTTCACTTTGCTGGATCTTCATCTAGGTCATGCATTCTAACCTTGGGTAAATGCCAGGGTTCTGTCCTGGAACCTTTTCTCTTCTCTCTCTATACTATTTCACTTGGTCATCTCATCAGCACCAATAAGTTCAATTATCATTTCTATACAGTTGATTCTCAAATCCACTTATCTAGTCCTAACCTCTCTGCTGACCTCCAGTCTCAAATCTCTAATTGCTTATTGATCATCTCGAACTGTATAGATTTCCTGTAGACATCTTAACTCCACATGTCCAAAGCTAACCTCATTATTTTTCCCACAAAGATCTCCCCTTCCAAACTTCTTTATTACTGTCAAACGCACCACAACATTCCCAGCCCTCCAGGGTGACAAACTTGGTATCATCCTCCCCTCTCCATATCCAATCTGATGTCAAGGCCTGACAGTTTTATCTTGTCACATTTCTTACATATGCCCTCTTCTCTCCTCTGACACTTTCACCACCCTGATGCAAGCCCTCAATACCTCATGGTTGAATTAATTCACTTGTCTGCTGATTGGCCTTTCTGCCACAAGTCTTTCACCATTCCAATCCATCCCCCACTCAGCTGTCAAAATGAGCATCCTAAAAAATACAGCTCTGTCTTTGTCACCCTTTACTCAATATCACTTCTAAAAATTCTCTTTTTGGCATTCAAAGCACTTGAAAACCTGGAATCCTATCTTTCCATGATTTTTATACCTTACACTACTCCCCCAAGTCCCTTACTTCTGTACTTTCTGATCAGGTGATATTCTCATTCCTTGCTCTTCCTTGAATAAGATACTCTTGACTTGGAAAAATTTGGTAATTTTCATTTGCTGTCCCCCATGTTTAGAATACCCTCTCTCATCTCTGCTTCCTGGATTCCTTGGCTTCCTTCAAGCCCCACCTAAAATTTCATCTTCTATCAAAAGTTTTTCTATTGATGATTTCCTATCTATCCTGTGCTTATGTGCACATAATTATTTGCATGTTGCCTCCCCATTTAGACAGCAAGCTCCATGAGACAGGGCATGTTTTTTTTATATTTCTTTTTGTCCCCAACACTTAGACCAGTGCCTGGAACATAGCTGGTACAAAGTAAATGTTTATTGATTTACTGATACAGCTTCTGATTCACTTAAACTGTAAAAGTCAAGATAGTGAGGAACTGGAGGGTTTCCAACTTGCCAGACTTGCCAGTACCAAATGACTTATTATGGCATACCATTGGTGTATCATTACTGAATATCCTTTCCATGTTGTTATTAAATAAGCTTCTTTTGTTTAAATGTTAGATGATCTATGAATATCTCATTGCTTTCTAGTCCTGAAGCTGAACCATTGGACCATCCAAAGTCAGATCTGGCCCAGAGCACTTGGCATTGAGTACAAGATTGGAATGACCTTGTGGTTGAAGTAGGGGAATTCTGGTGTGGAAGAAAAGGAGACTGATGTGACTGGATCTTGTCTACCTGTCACTTACCAATTCCTATTCTTCTTGCTTCATATGGCAAGTCCTCTCAATAACATTGGAAGTGGGCCATGACTGACCTGATAGGCTTAGCCTAACAGGTGCACAAGGAGGTTTATTCAGAGAACGGCTATTCTGCAAGAGTGATCATTCTCTGGTTGTCACTAATGGTATTAAAAAGCTGGACCACTAATATGAAGAATGAAAAAGCAAATTGTTCACCAACATTCAGCAATTAGAAATAAATGTAAATGTAATCTTGGTTTTAAAGGACACTGACTAAAGCCAGAGGGGCACTAAGAAGTTATTTATCAATAGCTATGCACCAAGCACTGTGCTAGGTATATATAAAGACAAATTATAGATAGATAAATATAGATAGACAAAAGATAGATAGATACACACATATGCATGTGTATATATACATATATGTTCATGTACATATATAGAGAGAGAGAATTGAAATATAAAGACAAAATTGAAATGGTCCCTGCCCACAAAGCACTTACATTCTGTTAAGGAGATATGTACATATGATAGTATTTAGAAAATATATGTAAAATAAATACAAATCATTTGGGGATAAGGATGAATGTCAATAGCAACTAGCTGGAATAAAGAAGAACTTCATGTAAAAGGTGGAGGTTGAACTGAAACAAAGGATCTGAAGCAGCTGAGGGAAAGAGAGAGCACGTTCCAGGCATAAGGGATGGAGAGTGCTAAGGCGTGGAGACAAAAGACGCATGTTGGAGATGAAAAACTAGCAAGAAGTTTTGCAAGACCACAGAGTATGGGAAAGGGAGCAAGATATAATAAGACTAGAAAAACGAACCTGAGACCAGGTTGTGAAGTGTTTGAAATGCCAAAGAAAGGTGTTTATATTTGATTCTAGAAAAAAATACAGAACTATTGGAATTTATTGAGTAGGGAAAATTTCTCACTGTCTAAGGGAGGGGGGAGGTGAAAAAGGGAGGCAAAAAAATTGGAAATCAAATTTTTTTAAAGGAATCTTAAAAATTGTCTTTACGTGTAATTGGGAAAAAATAAAATATATATTTTTAAATAGGATCACAAGATTTCATAACTGATTGGATATACAAGCTGAAGGAGGATGAGTTTTCAAGGCTAATTCTAAGGCTAATAATCTGGTTTGCTGAAAAGGTGATGGTGCTTCTCTTCAAACCTGTGATATCACTGATGTATAAAAATCTTATTATGGAAACTTCCTTTCTTGATTCAAATAAACAATTCATATGAAACTTAAGGTCTTAGAAAATTGATCAGAATGTTCAGTTGCCCATGGCCAAGCAGTGTACATAGATAAGTAGTAAAGGCTGCAACTCTAAGACAATGTAAAAGGCTAAAGGAAAAGAAAAGAGGTCTCAAAACTTCTGCTTCTTGTGGCAGCTAGGTGGAACAATGACTAGAGCACCGGCCCTGGAGTCAGAAGGACTTGAGTTCAAATCCAGCCTCAGACACTTGACACACTTACTAGCCCTGTGACCTTGGGGAAGTCACTTAACCCCAATTGCCCTGCCTCCCCCCCTCAAAAAAAAGAAAGAAAGAAAAACTTCCACTTCTTATAGGCAGTTGGCCAACTGGATGGGTGAACAAGACTAACCTAGAAAACAGGTATAGACATAATATGATAGGACCCAGTACCCTAAGTGGTCCCTAAACCACAACTAGCAACCATACAAGTTCTGTGTACTTCTTTTCAATACAGAAAGGGTTCCCAGTAAAAGTACTCCCTCTACCCACACAACTTACCTTTCTCCAATTTAGTAAATAGTCTTCAAGAGTTGCTGTGACACTCTCAGTTTCTAAGAACTCACTCTTCTTGAAAAACCTTTAACTTCTTCTAAGATATAAGGGGTAAGACAATTTCCTTCTTCCTTCCCATTTCGCATTCCCCAAATAGAAGAAGCAATGAGGACTTACAATAGAAGCAAATGGCTCCGAAACAGTTCACTTTCACTTTGGAGGGAGTCCATTACAGTTTCATTGACCTTCTCTAGAGCTACCTAAACTCTCCTTCATGTTAACAGAGCCTAGTAGGCAGGGATCTTAAAAAGGCCCCATTTCCTGAGAGCATTGATATTCATTTCATCATATGCATGGATTCAGATCATATGCTTATCGACAGCCAGAGAGGTAAAAGGACTATTGGGTACTATGCCCAAACCCCAACCTTCTTTTTTGAGAAGGGGTTTTATTTCTGATTGGTGAAAAGTCATAATACCTAGTAAGAAAAGAAAAGCCATTAACTTAAACTCTGTGAAAGGTGGCAGCCCAGACCTGTTAAAAAAATGATGAAAAATCATTAGATACTGAATCCTAACTCAAATATTGAGCCATAATTCAGATACTGAGAACAGTACAAGACTGGTACATGACCAGTGCCCAACCTTGAGTACCTAACCATTTACTCAACAGTGCTGGGTAAACACCTGGATATCTGGGAACAAGGTTCGATATTAAGTATAAACTAAAGTATTAGCTAAGACATTAACTAAACAGAAAAATCTAAAATATCCACCAATCCACAACAAAACATCCTACAGCTCCTCCTCCCTTTGTTTGATGTCTATAATTAACATGGAAATTTTTGGAGGTTTTCACTGGCATTTTCACTGGCAATTTCACAGGAATTGTCTGGCAGCTGCTCCGGCTTGTCCCTGTTTGTAAGTATTTATAATGATTGATTAAACTCCTATAATCAGTCTGAAGCACATTGACCTCTTTCTTTGGTATCAAACTCATTCCAGGGTTATGGGGGAGGTACAGGGTCCCTCAGTCAGGGAATTCCAGGCCTTATTTGAATTCTTTTGTTTTTGTTTGTTTTGCTTTTTTTTTTTGAGGGGGGAAGGCTGGACAATTGGGGTTAAGTGACTTTTCCAAGGTCACACAGCTAGTAAGTGTTAAGTGTCTTGAAGCCAAATTTGAACTCAGGTCCTTCTGACTCCAGGGCTAGTGATCTATTCACTTCACCACCTAGCCATACCCTTACTTGAATTCCTTAGGGAATATAACTACATAATCTAACCTTCTTGTGAAGAAAAAGATTTTCTGGCCAGGTGTGATGTTACAGGTTTATAATCCCTTCTACTGGGGAGGCTGGGGCATGTGGATTATTTCAGCTCAGGAATTTTGAGCTGCAGTACTCTAAACTGATCAACTATTTCCACTAAATCTGGAATCAATGTGATGAGCCCTTGGGGGCAGGGGGAAGTACCCACCAGGCTGCCTAAGATGGAGTGAAATACCTTAGGTCAGAAATAGAGCAGAAAATTTCCCATTCCAATAAGGAGCAGGGTAAGATCCAAGCTGCACTTCCAGCCTGAGCCTCTCTCTCTCTCTCTCTCTCTCTCTCTCTCTCTCTCTCTCTCTCTCTCTATATATATATATATATATATATATATATATATATATATATATATATATATATATATATATGTATATATGTGTGTGTGCATGTGTGTGTGCACGTGTGTGTGTGTGCACGTGTGTGTGTGTGATTTCTGAGTTCATAGGATACACACACACACACATATTTCTTGGATAACATTAGCATTGAGAGTTCCTTAACAGTTAACTCAAAGTTTAGGGTTCCTGATTTCAAAAGAGCACCTAAACCTGGAGTCTGAATTTGTTTTCCTTTTTTATTTTGTTTTGCTGTTTTGTTAGAGTTTTTTGATAATTGTACTTCAATATAATTAGTTTTCTTCGTAACTCTATGTCCTTTATTTTAGGCACTTAAAAATCTTATTTTGAGAAGGGATCCATAGGTTTCACCATGCTACCAAAAAGGTCTAGGACACACACACAAAAAGTAAAAGATCCTTGTTCCAAAATGATTTCCTCATGCAACATATTCCTAGAAGAAAGAAGATAACAGTGTACCTTCTTCCCTCCATCACATCCTACTTAGAGGGTAAAGAATACATTTATGAGTCTCAAAGATAAAAGGAAGAAAAAGAAAGAATTATGATAACAGTAGGACGTGTTGAAGAAATATGCTACCAGAAAAGGAGGCCTGCCTATGAGACAACAGAAGAGAAGGGGCCTGTGAATTCATTATTGAATGAGATAAGAGGGCACCACTAAGCAATAGCTTAATTTCCAGCAGGAAGTAACACTGAGTAATGGCTTCCTGTCACACCCATACATTACACAGAAAATATTCATCCAAAAGAAACTATACCTTATAAGACCAAATAAGAACATGTCTGGGGGGACAAGCACACTGACCTCAAGAGAAAACATCAGACACTCTGTAGCATGGGAAGCATGTGCTCCCCAAATGTGGGCCTTTCAACACAAATGCCTTGTCCACACATCTCCCCACCCCGTCATACTTGCCTCTTCATGCCTGCTCCTTAAGTGAGCTCACTCTTCTTCCTAATGTTTGGTATATTTGTGAGACATTTTATCCCACTTTTATGGGAGAAATGTTTTATTTCTCCTTTTTAATATGCTATTTCATTAAATGCCTTTGCTTTGGATTAATATGTCTGGATGGAAAGTAAAAGCCATCACGATGGTAGGGGCTTGTGAGCTATGGTTCTGAAAGGGTGTGGAACTGCAGAGTACCTTGAACTTGAGTAGTCTTTTCTGAGGAAACCATGTGTGATCTAGGAGTGTATGTCTCAAGATGAGCATGTGTTACTAATGACTCACATAGAAAAAATTACCACACTATGTTTCTTCACCTATAAAACAAGTGTTAGATCAAATGATCAACCTGTAAGATCTACAATTCCTCCGTTCTTAACACAGGCTGATAATTCACAGCAATGACTGACAGGATTATGTTCATGGAATAAAGCAAGAAATCTTCATCATCTGGAGGTCTGCTACATAGACCATTTTCAACACATGTCAAATTTTTAAAAGTATAGTCTTCATAGAGGCCATGATGGCTTTTCACATACTCTCAGAAGAATTTACCATTTAATAAACAACTTTCTAATTGATAATTACACAAGATACTGCTTAGATTATCTTGGATCTATTTTCTTCAGTGGTTCAACCACCAACCACTACTAATCTAACCAACCAATGAACCATAATAAAAATGTGACTATTTTTGTCCGTGACTCAGACATTTTCACTGAACTCAGTACATTTCAAAATTCCATTTCTATGTGTGTTCTTCATCCTGAGGTTTCTAAGTTAAGGTGAAAACAAACCCCATTAATTGTTTTCAGACACACAAATTTGCTTAGGCAGCAAAAAGTGAAAAAAAATCAAAGGACTCTTTGCTTTCCAACTTTGAGTACTTCATAGGAGAGGCGCCTATAAATCTATTTAATCCAAATAAATCTGTTACACATCAGTCTGGAATAATTACCTAGGCCCCATTCATGCAGAGCTTGGCCTACTACATTCAGCCAAGTCTTGGCTATCTCCATTTACTTAACTCACACTTATCACAACCATACCACAGAGCTCAACAAGGGGAGAGGGTGGGCTGTTTTAGGAGAAAGTGATAGAAAACGAAGTAATTCTTCCTATCTTTGGAATCCATAATCATGACTGTAGAGTTTATTAATGCCATTCATTGAGTCTGTGAGGGAGTCTTGAGGGTACAATTTTGAAAAAGCAAAGTGCTTGTCTTTTAATATATCCATTAATGGTTAATGCATTCCATAATGGGTAATGTGTGTCTCCTGATAATTCTGACCAAAATGACCCTTCCCTTCTCATAGTATTTCAAGTCTATAATGATATAGTGGATGGAGTACCAGCCTTGAAGTAAGGAAGATCTTAGTTTGAGACCTACCTCTGATATATATTGACTTTGTGACCCTAAGCAAGTTATGTAATTTTCCAATATCCCAAGCAACTCTCTAAAATTATAAGAAGAAGAGAAGTCCATCTAGATCAGGACTATACAATCAAACCATATCTAGATCCAAAAACAGGTCATGACTATAGACACAGTAACTCATGCTGGATTTATTATTATTTGATACAACTTCAGTGATGTATCATTCCTCTATTTTAATTAATGCAGATACAAATGTTGAAAATGATATTTTAAATGAAGCAAAAGTAAGATAAGGTGAAAGTATCTATTTAGTTTTAATGGGATATTATGTTATATCTGAAGCTATCAAACATACTCTGTTAGGCATGATAGGATACCTGGGAAATATATGAATTAGAATATTATCATAGACTTGCTTTTTTAGAAAATGGAGCCCCAATTCTTAAGTGAGGTGCCTGGGAGCTTCACAGACACCCCACAATTATCTGCCTTCTTCTCCCCTCCCAACATGTCAACTGAAGAAATGGAGCACAGAAAACATGCCAGAAAGGGGATATTACAGGTGCCCTTGTCTGAGACTTACTTGAATTAATTCTTCTCTGTCTACAATTAAACAAAACCTGTCCTGTGGCAAAAGCGTTAATACCAAGAAGTCATCATCACCCCTTGTCCTGTCTCTGCATTGATCTACCTATCCATCCATCCATAAAGCTATTTATTGTCATTTATATATTTATTCAGATATCTCTTTATTTATATATTTACTTATTGACATCTATCTCCATTAATTTATCAATTTTCAACCTTGGGCAAGTCACTTAACCCCAATTGCCCTACCTTCCCCCCTCCAAAAAGAAAAAAAATATATAATTTATCAATTTTCATTCACATTCATTTATTCTTTTTCTACCCATCTATTCATGCCTTCATCATTTTATTAATTTTTTGTTTATTTATAGGTAGAATTTATTTCATTGTAGAATGTTTTCTATTAGCAAACTCCTTCTTTGAATACAGGTCTGGCCCTCTTCTCCAACCAATAGTCTTAAAGAAGAGGGTTCTTAACTTTTTGTGTGTTTGGCTAAGCCTATGAATCCCTACTCATGATAATGATTTTTTAAAATTCATAATTGAAGGAAATGCCAAATTTGAGTTAGAGGTTAACAAAAATGAGGATATAATTTCCCTCTATCCAAGGTCAAAGACTCCCTGAAATCTATCCATATACCAAAGGGACTTCATAGAGAGGTCAGAGAGAGATATTATTAAATATTTACCAACCCACTAAGTTCTAAGACTACAAATACAAATAAAATGAAACAGTCCCTACCCTCAAACTGTTTATTCTTAATGGAAGACTACAACACATAAAAGGGATGAAAAGAGGAAAGGGGTAAGAAGGTGCTGAAAGAAGGCAAGGTGTAAAAATCTGGGGAGTCATAAGTAGAGTTGGGTTTGAAGTGAGAATGGCCTGGACAGTTCTTCAAATGAAAGTTACAGATAGGGACTCCTAAAATGGAGAAAGGGACCATAAGGGCAGAGGTGGAACTAGTCTAGAGTAAAGCCCAATTCAATGTGAATCACTTTCTTTGGGACTGTTGTAACAAAAATAATCACCCAATGGCTGAGTATCTGTTAATCAGCCTCTTCAAATTCAAAAATCAGTCCTTTGTCAATGTACTTAGTTTGCTGATGGGCCCACACTTGACAACTTTACGAGTTAAGAGAGTCCTCCAAGGTATGATGAGTTATGTTATACAACTACTTTAATATATATATGAAAGCAGATTAATGTGGTGGATAAAATTCTGGCCTGACGGGGGCAGACCTGGGTTCAAGTCTGATACATACTGGATGTGAGACTCAGGGAAAGGGATTTAACATCTCCAGGGTCCGAGGCAATTCCCTAAGAAAATTTCAAATTACAGAACAGTTGCTGATCAACATTGAGGGAAAGAGTTTCCTCATTAGGAGCTTCCTATAACTTGTTGAGCTGCTTCAGTCATGTCTGACATGTCTGACATGTCAAAATTTGGCGTTTTCTTGACAAAGATACCAGAGTGCTTTGCCATTTCCTTTTCCAGCTCATTTTACGGATGAAGAACTGAAGCAAACGGTATTAAGAGACTTCGCCAGAGTCCACAGCCAGTAAGTGTCTAAGGCCAGATTTGAACTCAGGAAGAGGAGTTTCCCTGATTCTAGTCCTAAGACCTTATCCACTGTACTGTAGCTATCCCATATGATATATAATAAGTTTTAATTTATTAAAAGTTAAAATGACACCATTGGTATACCATGTATGTACATGTGTGTACATGCATATGTATGTTTGTATATGTATTAGATTTGTTTTTGTGTTATGTGTGGCTCTCTGTTATATATATATATATATACAGACACACATATATTATATATACATATATGTGTAGGTGAATTGTGTGTATATACTATATATATATGTGTGTGTTACATATATTTGTGTGTAGATCGATCGATAGATAGATGGATGGATGGATAGAGATAGATAGATAGATAGATAGATAGATAGATAGATAGATAGATGATAGATAGATGATAGATAGATAGATAGATAGATAGATAGATAGATAGATAGATAGATAGATAGATAGATAGATAGATTAGATAAATACACACACATGATAGTAGGGACCCAATACTCTATCCACTATATCATGTGGTTGCCCAATTCCCTTAAAAGCTAACTTTTGTCTAAAGTTTTAAAATTTCCAATATATTAATTCATTAGATTATATATGCCAATGAAATCATAGGTCTGGACCCAAAAAAGTTTCACGCAACATACTCTGATATAAGAATGATGCACGTTGGTATCATGAAGCTGCTAGCTGTTTCTTCATTCCCCATCTCTTCTTCCATACACATCGTATGCCCTGGTGATAGTAAATCTTTCTTTACTCAGATTTCAGCATCCCACGTTCAAAAGGATCCTTACAAGTACGTCAGTGCATGGACAGGTTTGGGATGACAGAGTCTGAGGTTGATAATTTACTGCTTCCAATTTCCATCCTGTGCTCATGGATAATGTTTGCAGATTGAGAAAACGGCCGTGAGTAAGTAACCCACCTGGCTCCACTTATCCCCCTTTCAAATTAAGGGCAACCCAAAACCTTCATCTTTAGCTTTTAAACATTTCACACAGACCCATTTAGAAAATTTATTGTGGCTTTAAAGGGACTTGACTTTTTCATTCCTTATGCCCTACTATAAAAACCAGCATGGTACCTGCAGGCCAGATGGCCAGGGGAGCCCAGGCCAAAAAGTTCGAGATTTCCTATTTGGATTCTCCTCTGGAGAATACATATCCGATTAGGTTGATCTTAAATGAAAACTAAGGCCAGGAGAAGCCATCATCCTGAGCACCAACAGCATTTTCCTCCATCAGGGTTCCCAGTGTAAATAAGCTTTGAACTGCCAGATCCACACGGATGTTGGGGCTGGCTTAAAACATCATAGAGTCAACATGACGACATGTTGGCTGGGACCCAGAAATTTTTTAATCAGCAGAAGCTGCAAGTGTACAAAACAGATTCAAATGGTGCTTTATTTAACAGTGTCAGAGCTTTCCTGTCAATGAAATGAGTCATGCTAACTAACATGCATCACTGTCAATCGTGAGATGCATTGGTAGCCTTCACCAGCCTGAGAGTACCTGCCATCTGAATAAAGTCTGTGAGGAATGGTGCTAAATGGGACATTCATCCCCTGCCTGGAGATGAGCAAATGTTCTCTCAGTTTTCCAGAAGAAAGTAAATATCTCACGTATTGGGCCAACGAAGTTGACTTTAATTCCTGGTGAAATTTTAAAATGCTTGTGTGTATCCAGTATTCATCACTAAAGGTAAGTAGGTGGCACAGAGGATAGAGTGCAGTCAGGAAGATCTGAGTTCAAATCCAGCCTCAGATACTTATGACCTGTCACTTAAAGCAACTCTCTTTTGCCTCCATTTCCTCATTCATAAAATTGGGATAATAATAGCACCTACCTCATAAGGCTGCTGTATGACCCTGGGCAAGTCACCTAACTTCTGCCTTCCTTGGTTTCCTTTTCTGTCAAATGAAGATAATAATAGCATATACTTCTTAAGATTGGAGATAATAATTGTAAAGTGCTTAGTATAGAGCCTGAGCACCATATAAATGCTAGCTATCATTACTATTGTTATGATCATTATTTATGAACAGCATCAAGAGGAAGCTGAGTATAATTCAGTTGATAGCCATTGCTTGTTCCAATTCTGTTACATTTGTTTGTTTCTTTTAATATTATGAATGCTAGAAGGGCAGAGAATATAGTCAATATTGACAATTGAAGACATTTTTAGAAACACACATACACACACGAGTTTCACTATCCACAAGCTAAACATGCTCTCTCGAGCTCTTACTCTCTCTCTCCCTGTCTCTCTCCCTCTTCTTCTCCTGCTCCCTCTCTCTTCCTCCCTCCTCCCTCTCTCTCCCCCTTCCTTCCCCCTCTATATATATGTATATATACACACATATATACAAACATATACATACACACACATAAATAGATGCATCTACAATGAACCCTCATGTTTGCAAAGTGCTCCCCTCATCATCAACTCATTTGAGCTTCATAATACTCAATTATAGACTAATACAATAGTCAGTTCTGTAGCAATTTCTTCACCCAGGGTCCATGAATAGATTTCAGGGGGTCCGTGAACCTTGATGAAAAAGAAATACATCATTATTTCAATATACTTGGCTTCCTCTCTATTTCATTGAATGCATTTCCAAACGTTTTGGAGAAGGGGTCCATAGGCTTCACCTGACTGCCAAAGGCACCCATGACACTAAGAAAAGTTCAGACCTCATGTAAAGGTATTATTATAACCAGTTACAGATGAGGAAATTGAGGCTCACAGTGGTAAAAATAAGTCACCCATGATCCTATAACTAGGGAGAATTCTCTCAAATCCTGTAGGATCTTAGAGAATTAACTAGAGAATTACTGACTTGTAGGGCATATAAATTGAGAGCACAGGTGGCAGACCAAATTGTTTCACTGTCCTATGGAGGTTAATGTAGTGATTGGATTTCTTGGGGGTTTTATTAAAACAAATTCAACTTTCTGCAAGCAGGTATGTTCTGTGACTGAGGGCAACCTTAGAATAACCCATGAAATTGTGGGAGAAGACAACTGGAACTATCTGGAGGGAGCTCTGCCATATTTATTGTTGCCTTTGTTGCAGACCAACAAAGTAGGGTCCCTGCTGTTTTCCAAAGGCAATGGTCCTTGGGGCCACATTTGAATAAATTACTTTGGCGCCAACCCACTTAGACAGCTCATGATGTTTTGAGAGAACAGCATGTGACTTCCTCCCCTAACACTTGGAGAGCATAAGATGCATTTTTTGAGATTAATTATGCATGACTGACTGCTTCCCCTCCTAGGCATTCACAACTAGTAATAGAGTGAAGACAAAAAAGAAAAAAAAACGACAAGTGAGGCTGAATGGGACTTTTCCCCCAATACAAACACTTCTGTTAAATGCAGAGAAACATTATAATATGCCATGGTTGGTCAATCAGGAGTTAGTACCCCCACAGAGGAAAAACAAGTGACAAGCCCACTAATTAAGGACCTATCTGAGGTTCCATTGTAAAGGATTATAATTTGCAAGGAAAGTATAACCTCATGTCTCGAGGGAGGCAGTTTTGGGCAGTGAAATGGCTCCAATTTGGAACCTAGGTACCTGGGTTCAAGTCTCAGCTCTGCTTCTTACTACCAAAGTGACTGGGCAACTTTCTTTGTCCACCTCTCAATTTCCTCATCTAATTGGAAGGGTTGGATTACATGGCCTATAAAGGCCATTCCAGTTCAAAATCTATCATCCTGTGACTATAAATGTTACTTTAAGAAAATATTAGCTGGGTCATAGTCCCTACAACAAAGCTCTGGGAAATTTGATTATAGCTAGAACACTTAAAGGCATTCTCTTCACTTAGAGCATTGCCCAAATCAATTAGACTACAGGTCACTTAGGGCTTTGAAATATACTGGGGCAACTCATAAATGCTATTCTAATAAACTTAGGGCCATGGGATACCCCTAAGGGAATTCTTAGAGAACAAGAAGCCTATTTTTATGCTAGGAAAAAAAAAATACAACTCTTGATGTATTCAAATTCCATCTCTGCCACTTACTACCTCTCTGGGCTTCAAGATTATTCATCTATAAAATGAGGGGATTAGACTCTTCCATTATGAAAGGGTTCTCCTATTACTACATCTTACAAACTTGTGATAGGCAATGTTTTTGATGCATAATTTCATGCTTCAGAGGCTGGATGTTAGAGTGGCTTGAGAGTTCTACCTTGGACATATTATGGCAGCATAACCCTGGGCAAGTCACTCAACCTCTTAGCACCCCAGGCTATTTACTAAGCATTTTAATTTGTGGAGTCAATTTCCTCACTGGAAATTCCTTATGCCAATTAAGTCATGTTTAGTCCATACCCCCAACCTCCTCTTTTGCAAATCATCATCATCATCATCATCATCATCCTATATTTTGAAGAAGGAAATATTGTTAGTATTGAAGTTTTCTGAGGAAACTCTTATTTACAGGATTTATTCAAACCAGGACTTTGTGGAATACCATTTGGGAAATCTTTTTCCAGTAGAGTCTAAGCTCTTCAAGGTCAGGAACTGTGTCTTATTTATTTTTCTATTTCTCTTAGCCAAGTACTGCAATTAACAAAACACATAGGAATAATAACTTTGATAAATATAGATGAGTGAAATTGAACAGACAATGAAATTGAACAAGGCATGAATAAGTTCAATGCCAATGGAAATGAGAAAGATGGTATAGGATAGAGGTGGGAAATAGTTTTTTAAAAAAGATAAAATTTGGTGACAGATTGGATTTAAGGAGTGAAAGTCAATATACCATCAATGATTCCAAGTTTTCAAACCTGAATACCCAGAAAAATATAGTATCCAGAAGAAATATAGTTAATTAATATGATAATTATTCTTTCTTGCAACTGAGTCATTCGTCTTGGCTTATACATAGATAAATATTATGATGATAATTTATGACCAATCAATCAATAAGGACATATTTGATAACCTAGGTTATCAAAGTTACCATTGATCTCTTAATTTACCAATCCAATGGACTTTTCTCCGTCTTCATCTTTCTCAACTTTCTTGCAGCCCCTGAACTATCTCTCCCTCTCTTCTCCTTGACACTCTACTCTCTAGGTTTTCTAGGCACTACTCTCTATTGGTTCCTCTCCTGCCTACCTGGCTATTTATCAGTCTCCTTTGCTGGATCTTCATCCAAGTCATTCCTCCTTACTAGAGGTGTCCTACAGAGCTCTGTCCAGGGCCCTCTTCTCTTCTCCCTTTTATATTTCACTTGGTTATCTCATTAACTCCCTTAGATTTAGTTATCATATCTAGACTGATGATTCTTAAATAAACTTACCCAGTCTTAACTTCTCTGCTGACCTCCAGTCTTGCATTTCCAATGACCTATTAGACATATCAAACTGGATATTCTGTAGCCATCTGGAATTCTATATGTCCAAAACTGAACTCAAAATAGTTCCCCCAAACCATCCTACTTTCCAAACTTCCTCATTACTATCAAAAGCACCACCAGTCCTCCAGGCTGGCAACCTTGATGCTGTTCTCAACTTCTCACTATCTCTCAACCTCTTTGAGGGAAGGGATTGGTTTTTACCTTTCTCTGTATCCCTGACAGTGCCTAGAACATGATAGACATTTAATAAATGTTTATTGATTAACAACTACATGCCAGGCACTGTGTAAGGAGATAAAAATACAGAGACAATAATAAAATGATTCCAGGTCTCAAAGAACTTGGATTCCAAAGGGGAAGACTATATATGTATTTGCAGAAATATTCAAAACACATGAAAAACAGATGTAAGGTCATCTTAGTAGAGAAGCCACTAGCAGCTAAAGGGACTAGAGAAGACCTTAAGCAGAAAAATGTGTTTAAGCTGATTCTTGAAGCAAAATAAGGATTCCAACAAATAAGGTGAGGAAGTAGTCCTTTGCAGGGATGGGAGATCGGGCGGGGGAGCCAGTGCAAAGGCACAAAGATGGAAGGAAAATAATAATTATAATACTAATAGCTAACATTTATATAGTACCTACTAGGTGCCAGCGACTATGTTAAGTATTTTACAATTATTGTCTCATTTAATCTTCACAATCACCTTGAGAAGTAGGTGCTATTACAATCCTATTTTACAGTTGAGGAAAGTAAAGCAGAGGTTCAGTGATTTGCCATGATTCACACAGCTAGTAATGTTGGAGGCCATATTTAAACTCATCTTCCTGAATACAGGCACTCTGATTGCCCACTCCCTCCCCCAAATATTTTCTTTGAGTCAGCAACAAGAAGATTAGATTGGTTGGATTTTAAAGAGTGTTGAGAGGAAGGAATTATATAATTTAATATAATAATTATATCATATCATTACAATTATATATTAATTATAATAATTAGTTCTATAAAATATAATTATTAGATTACATAATTATTATGTAATATTCTATAATAATATGCATTATTTTAAATGTAAGAATATGGAGAGTTTTAAATGGCAAACACATAATCCTGGAGGTAATAATACAAAGCCATTAGAGCTTTATGATTCTGAGAATAACATGGTCAGACTTGTGCTTCAGAAAATTCATTTTGAAGTCTTTGTGGAAGATAGAGAGAGGGTGGAACTACACAACTTCAATTTTTTTATTCTTTACCTTCAGATTGAAATTAATAAAGAATTGGAACCTAAAGTAAGTAAGGAAATCATAAGGCTGTATCAAAAAATCAATGTTATCTGGCATAGAGAAACTCTATTCCAAGTCACTCATGATTATGAGAATTGGAAATACTCTCAGTTATCTTTAAGGAATAATGATAAATTGGAAATGTGCCACTGGACAAAAGACGAATAAATTTTGTCCCTGTTTAAAAAAATTTAATGTTTCCAACTATAGACAAATGGGATTGACTTTAATGTCTAGTGAAATTCTAGGTTGCTGATATGTAGCCAATGTCTATTATTCAATATCTATCTTTGGGAAAAGCAAATAAGGGATAAGTTTCACACAGGTAGGTGTCTTGAGTTTGAGAAGGTTGAGTCTTATTATACCAATATCCCATCATGCAGAATATTGTGCACATCCCAACTCACCAAAAGAGGAGAAACATCTAGAACTACAGTCAATTAAAATCAATTACACAGTGGGAATAATCTTCTGGGCATCAATTGGGCTCCCCATGTGCCTAGGGGATCAGAGATTTGAGACTGGGAGGGATCTTAGTGACCACTGAGTCCAACCATCTCATTGTACAGATGAGGAAATGGAGGCATACAGTTTTTAAGTGACTTGTCAAAGGTCACACTACTAGCAAGTGTCTGAGTTGGGATCTGAATTCATTCAGGTGAGTGTCCTGAGTCTATTCAATCCAGTGCTTTCTTAACTGTGCCATGATGCCTTTCACTTTATTTATTTATCACAGTTTTTTCATCACCATATTTAGGCCAGTTTGATTCAAGATATAGCAGCCCATTTCCCATTACACAACTCCCCACTAAGACCATAACAGAAGTGCCTGGAAAACCAGTCATTAGTTAGCTATTTGTGGCCACCCTGACACAAGAAAAGGGCATTCCCAGAGAAATCATCCAATACACTATGAAATATCACTTGCTTCTTTATCTTCCTTGAGCTTCTGACACGTAATTGTTGCCTCAATTCAGGTAATGTCCCATTCAGCTAGGTAGCAGAGGGGATAGAGCACTGGGTCTAGAGTCAGGAAGACCTGAGTTGAAATCTGACCTCGAACACTTGCTATCTGTATGACCCTCAGCCAGTCACTTAACTTCTGCCTCAGTTTCCTCAACCATAAAATGGGCATAAAAATAATACCTACCTCATAGGGTTGTCATGAGGATTAAATGAAATAATATTTGCAAAGTCACTTAGTATATAGTACCTGGTATATAGTGGTTACTTAATAAATGCTTATTTACCTCTATTGTCCCTGTTTTACTGACACAGCACCTTTGGAATTCAGTAAGGTTTTGGACTACAGCTTTCAAGACATCCCTAGGAGACAAGTAATCAGCTTGTGTTCTGACACATGTTGGGTCAGAAATGGTTCACAAAATGGGTCCTCAAAGTATTGATTAATGGTTTGATAGCAACATGGCAGGGAGTGGGAGGGATCAGCTAGATACAGTAGACAGAGGTCTGGGTTTGGAATCCTGAAGACTCATCTTTGTGAGTTCAAATCCAGCCTCAAACACTCACTAGCCATCTGACCCAGGGCAAGTCACTTAACTCTGTTTGCCTCAGTTTCCTCATCTGCAAAATGAATTAGAGAAGAAAATGGCAAAGCATCCCAGTATCTTTGCCAAGAAAATCCCAGAATGGTATCACAAGGAGTCAGACGTGACTGAAAAAACAAAACAACAACAAGGCACCTGGGAAGAGGCTTCTGTTGGAGGTCCAAAGCATTCTGGCTCTGGTCCCCCTTCTTTTCAACATATCATCAATGACTGTGAAGAAAGAAATAGATGAGGAGCTCAGGAAATTTTCAGATGACTCGGAGTTCTAGCTAACATGATAAATGATAGCATTAGCATCTTAAAATATCTCAACAATAAAAGTTCTGAAGCTAAAAAGATGAAAGGTATGTAGATAAATAACAGAACTATGGAAGAATAAAAGTTATTCTCCAATAGATAGGTGGCCAAGAAACTTCTCATAAGGAGAGCCAGCGTAGGCTGGTTCCAGTAAACCTCTGCCTTCAGGCATCTAGAGTTTATCTGTTAATCTCATTTGATACTTTCTAATTTGAATATGTATTTGTCAAATATAACCACTGAAATTTCTTATTTGCTAGAGTCAAAATCAGTAAATTTTATTTTTTTGAATCTGTGTCTGTAACTCTTGGGTCTTTATCTTATAGGCATCACATTGTTAGATTGTGTTCTTAAATCTTTGCATGCCCTTTGTTGGAGTAGAAGAATCTGTATGTTTCTATTTTGGCTCTCCTTTCCTTCTCTGTCTGAGTTGGATCATCATGTGGACTTCTTTTTTCAAAGAGAAGGGCAAAGAGGGTGCTCTAAGAAGTATCTAAAGACTTGTGGGTGGGAGGGTCTTTAATCTAGGTACAGCTCCAAGCAAAATGGTAGCACTCTTGCCCTGCCTTTTCCTCCTCAACTGGGGCATACTCATATATCCAGCTGTTTGTTGTAAGTTGTAGAGCAGATGGGGGTAGTGTGTGCCAGCAAAGTCTCTTGGAGAGAAGGATATTCTAAAATGGACTCCAGGCTCAAGTCCATGGTCCAATTTGTATATTCCTTCTGGTAACATGGAGACAAGGGATACTGAGTTATATTTTCTTTAAGAATTGGCATTCTCTGCTTTAATTCATAAGGATATTTGCCTTCATAAACATTCATTCTTTCTTTTTGTATTCTGGTTTCAGTTGTGATTGTTGTACATATGGTATAAAGTTACTCTTTGGAGAGTTGAGAGTTAACTAGATCTGAAGAAAATGTCTAATCTACCATCTTGTGGGTTTCCTGACCAGAAACTGTTGCTTGCTATTAACAGTAGAATATCAATATTAATATTACATTAAACTAACAACATCATAACTTAATTTTAAAGGAAAAATAATCACATCATAATAATCTCAAGAATGAAATAGAAGAAGAAAATTCAATTTCTCAATAAGGGAATGTGAGAAAACAAACAGAAAGTAAGGCAAGAAATAACTTCAGACAAGTAGAATGATAAAAGCTGTATTGGATAGATACATGGGGAGGAAAAAATGGTTAGTAAGGAATATTGATTTTATTTGGAATATGCATGAATTCTTTAGAAAAGCTAACCATATTCTACAGCTTAGGGATATCATAAATAAATTCAGCAAGGCAAATATTTAAATATTATTTTAGAAGTTATAGCAAAATAAGCACAATAATCAATAAGAAAACAAAACCAAATGTTATGTATAGATGGAGATTTGAATTGCTACTAATGTTAGTGTCGAATATACAATTATATTAAAGAAAATAACAATATAAATATGACACACAAAAATTTATGGGATAGATATAAAATATTTATCAAGGACAAACCTATTCCTGGATGCCATTATTAACAAAAGTAAAAAAAGAAAAATGTTAATATAAACTCAAATTATAGTTTTAAAATTATATATAGAAAATTAAATATTGAACAAATTAATAACATAAAGCAAGTGATTACAAAGGAGAAATTAACAAACTTGGAGGCAAAATATTTTTGAATTAATAATAAAAGGTATTAAATATATTAACCACTAGGAAATTAAATAAAGAGAGTCAGGAAAGTCTTATTCCCAAAAGTAAAACTGAGAAATAAGAAAACATGAAAATGAAGAAATAAAGATTTTTAGAGAGTTTTACACATTATCAAAGTTTTATGACAACAGAACTGAAAATATAAAAGAAAATGAGTGAAATTTTAAATTTTCCCTTTTTATGTTTTTAGTTAGTAAGTTTTCCCCTTCCCTTTCCATTCTCTCATATTGAAAAATAAAAGAATAAAAACAGAGACAAAAATGAAGTTCTTGGAATAAAGACCCATCATAAAAAAATAAATTTCCACATTAGATTTGTCCAAAACTGTATATCTCTTTCTGGATCTTGAGTTGATAGAGACTGCAACTCTGTAAATAAAAGCAACAATAATAACAACAAAAGTTGTTAAATACACAGAAAAAGATTTTCAGAAGGGGTTATGGAAGCAAACAACCTGACTTCAGAACCATGGAGACCTAGGTTTAAATTCTCCTTCAGATGTTTAACTAGAGAGTTATGTGACTCTGGGCAAGGCATTTAACCTGTCTCAGCTGAACTGAAAATCTTTTGTGATTGGCTGAAACAAGTTGTGGTGTATTATAGTGAGGGATTACTACTGTGATATAAGAAATTATGATCTCAACTATCTTAGACAAACATGGAAATATTTGTGTGAAATAATGAAGAGTGAAATGAGCAGAACCAAGATAACATTGGATACAGTAATAGCAATACTGTTTTAAAGATG
Organism: Petaurus breviceps papuanus; assembly: GCF_028583685.1. Lineage (NCBI taxonomy): Eukaryota > Metazoa > Chordata > Mammalia > Diprotodontia > Petauridae > Petaurus > Petaurus breviceps. The sequence goes on from NW_027185720.1 coordinate 952,636, forward strand.
GCTTTGAGTCACTAAGTCATTTTGACCATTATAAATATCCAAATTAACTACAAAAGACATAAGGGAAGATATCTGCATCCAGAGAAAGAACTTCTAAAGAGAAGTATTTATAGAATGGTTTTTGATAGACAGATAGATAGATAGATAGATAGATAGATAGATAGATAGATAGATAGA
>NW_027185720.1:952822-1018558 GCF_028583685.1 Petaurus breviceps papuanus
GATAGATAGATAGATAGATAGATAGATAGATAGATAGATAGATAGATAGATGTGTGGATATATATATACATATATATATATAATATACACATATTTGTGTCTAATGGAAGTTATCTCTAGGATGGTGGGAGGATGAGGGAAGAAAAAAAGGGGAAAGGGAAAGTTACATAATTTCATCATATATTTATTGTTTGTTATATATTTAAATGTTAACTATATTTTTTATTTTTACTATATTTTGTATTGTCATATGTAAATATATTATAAATATATTATGTAATAATGTTGACATTATATATTAATAAATATATTTAATATTTTAAAAGGAATAGCAAGTAATTAAAAGAGGAATAGGAAGTAATAGATTTGCAGTTTCATGTGTAGTCATCTTTTATCTTTTCTATTATGTTCTGGAAATACTTGTTCTATTTCTTAAGTTAATTATAAAATAATTTTTTTTGGAAAAAAAAAAGAAAGTCTATTGTACATCTTTGTGAATGTCTGATGACCTATCTCAAATATACAAGATATTCCAATATTTGAATATTAAACTAAGGCCTTGATGGACATGTGGCAACCTTGAATAGATGTTATATCTTTAGAGACAAGACTACGACCAGGTTTTCCTCGATTGGAGGCCAGCTCTATCCATTCCAACATGGCTACCTCTGCTTTCCATGTAGAAAAAGAACAATGAGGCAGACACAATGCCTCACCTCTCCTTCTTTTCATCTAACCCTTCAACTTCTCAACCAATTATAATCTTCAAAGACCCCAAAGCCTAAATCTGGGTTTAGATTCCATAAAGAGCACCTTGTGTACTAACCAACCATTATCCTAGAATCTCTGGGAATCAAGAAAACTAGTAAGGTACCATTAATACATGTTAAATACAGGACTTATTCTATTTTAGAAAAATGCGTTATCACTTGACAATAATAGCTAGCATTTTCATCACGAATTATGGTTTGCAAATACATTTGCTAATTCATTTGATTTTCGTGATAAGTGTGAGAGGTGGGTCCTTAAATTATCCTCATTTTATAGATAAGCAAATGGAGATTGAAAAAGGTTCAGTGACTTGCCCAGTGTCACATGGAGGTAGTGGAGTCAGTCTTGCAGACTGTAACAATGACGCTTCTATGCATTCCATCCCCACCCGGAACTAATCCATCAACAGGGTGAACTTATGAATACATAACTAGTAAGGAATGCTGCCTATGGGGTCTAAAGCCTCTGATTCTAGAGCCTATGAGGACTCCACAAAGGACAAGACTCCTACTGCCAAGATTCACAAAACACTCTTTGCCACGTCCGTTCTCTACGCATATGTCTCACTACCACTGGACTTTAATGTTTAGCCCAATATATATTTATAGAGTGTGGTTGGGTGTGGAGAGACAGATACAGAGACAAAGGGAGACAGACAGACAGAGACAGAAAGAGAGAGAGTGAGATGGAGACAGAGACAGAGAGAAAAAGAGAGACAGCAAGAGAAGCAGAGACAGAGAGAGACAGAGAAACAGAGACATAGAGACAGAGAGAAACAGAGACAACGAAACCTGGAAAACAATTTTGTTCTGCTAGAGATCACCAACCGACCTTGGGACATTAGTTTCCCTAGCATAGACAATTGGTATGAGATGCAATCTATAGCCTAAAGAAAAACACATTCTTCCTGAAAGCAAATGAAAGAATATCACTAGATTACTTATATTTTGTGTATGAACCATCTTTCCTTTCTCTGCCTTTTGTCATACTTAACACATAACTATTCATTTTGAGAATAATGGCTACTAAATGGTGGCAACATGGTTTGACAAGAGAGACTGATCAATTCCTTACCACAAAAAAACAAACTCCCAAGGACCTAATATAGAGCATCAGTTTCCTCATTTGGGAAATTGTAATATCTACAGTCCTTATTTTACAGGGTTATTGTGAAGATCAAATGAGGTTATGCCAGCACTGTGAAAATCTTAAATCCTTATGCAAATGGTGAGGATGGTGACGTTTCTAAAGGTAATATATATGTACCTTTCACTTTATTTTGTTAGGTTTAATTAACAAAGTTTGAACCACAAGAATTATGTCTACTTTACAGTCTTCTTGTTTTGTTTGCATTGTGCTGAGTTTGTACACTTGATGGAATTTTAATTAAAATGTACTTTGAAGAAGTGGAAAAGTGGCCAGGAAGGCAATGATTTTTCTCCTTTTCAAATATTTCTATTTGTTCTTTTGGAGTACAATTTTATGTTGGGGGAATGAGGACATAACCACAATGTAAAAATATATTTATTAGTCCCTTGCATATTTTCCTGAAAATTCTCTGTTTTTTGAATCTTCAACTTTTTTGGCCTTTTCCCCTTTGGCCCCTTTGGAATGAATGAAAGTTTTTCTTGCATTATATCTCAGACTGTCAACCCAAAAGTTGATCATTTGGGGCATTCCAAGAATATATACACAAGCACTCTAGTGACTGGCCAGGCCAGTCAAAGGGAAATAGATGTTTATCTAAGAAATTTGGGGGCCAGCATGATACCTCAGAGAATGGGGTCCTCTTGCCAGGGTCTTTAGAATAAATGCCCAATATTCTCCTTTGACTGTGTAGATTTGCATCCACATGGATTTGAAAATTAAACCATACAATTGTTCTCTCTTGCAAGCAAAGATTCCAAAGAATCTTGTAACTTTCCATGTACATTTCCTCTGAAAAGGAAGCATCTATTATGTAAGAATTGGCTTTTGTAAGAACTGACATTTGCCATTTGAAGCCCCTCTTCAAGTATGATAAACCCTTTTACTCTTGCCTAATGTAACCCACATTTTTCTTGTAGCATACTGAAATCATTTTGAGTCTTTTTTATCCTCTTAGAAAAGTATTTAGCTTATCCCTCTGAATATGCCTACTTCTCCCATGAAGGGGAGAGGGAAATAGACTGAATGTCTGTTAGCCATGTATTAAGAACTATATAAATTAGATGACTCCTTCCAATGGTACAAAATTCATACTCTATCTTACTGTGAAGATTTACACTTCACTAATTCTGTAAAGGGTGAGTAATCAATGAAAAAAGATTAAGATATTTTATTTTAGTTGATTTCACTGTAATAAGCAAGAAAGAAATATTTATTGAGACTCACTGTGTTAGGTACTAGGAAAGTTCAAAGTAAAAATTCTTAACTTTGTTGTTTCAAGGATTCATTTCATAGTGCAGTATTAATTTCTTCTTAGAATCATGCTTTTTTTTCGCTTTTTGCTTTTTTTGGAGGGGGCAAGGCAGGGCAGTTGGGGTTAAGTGACTTGACCAAGGTCACATAGCTAGGAAATGGTAAGGGTCTGGGGCCCAATTTGAGCTCAGGTCCTCCTGATTCCAGGGCCAGTGCTCTATTCACTGCACCACCTAGCTGCCCCAGAACCATAATTTTTTAAAAATTCATATTTGAAGTAAATGCAAATTTTCATTTAGAGATTAAATAAAGATGCATTTTTCTGATCCAATATTATAAACCTACTGAAATTAAATGAGAACAAATATATATATATATATATATATATGTACATACATATGCATATATATATTGTGTATATGTATGCATGTAACATCATCTTTGCCTTTAAGGAAAAGCTTTATCTAGGGACACAAGACATAAAGAACCCATTTTAAATTGCAGTATCAGTGGGAGTATTCCTAAAGTGAAAATTTCCTTCTTTGACATAGACCAGCAAGTGCCTTCAAGAATTATCAGTTACCCAGGTCCCTAAGAAGCTAAATGACTTTTCTATGACCCTACAGGGTCAGTGGCATATGTGGCAAAACTTGAACCCGGGTCTTCCTGACTCTAAGGCTTGCCATCCTCTATCCTGCCTTTAAGCTATATATCAGAATAAAGAAATAATTACTGAGAGATGAAATTAAAAAAAAACAAGCATTATCACTTTTCCTGCTCTCTTCCCCTCCTCCCCCCCTCCAAAAAAAGTCATAAACTTGCAAGTAGAATGGGATAAGCTATGAGGACCTACTATAGTCTTCTTCTAGCATCTCTAAAATTAGAGCTAATAGATATCTACTTGAATGATTTATAAAGTGTGTGGGAGAAAGGGAGTGGACTCAATTGTTCCTTGAATCCTATTACAGCCTTAAGATAACAGAATGTCCCCTATATTAAACATAAACCTCTTTCTTCAGATCAGTTAACTTCAACAAATTATTAAGCAAGCTCTGTGTGCTAAATATTATAATGGAAAGAGTTTCATGATGCTCCCAAACGAATCAACTGAGTAAATGCTAAAGTCGGTTCCTAATTATTAACCAGTATCTTATTAACTTCCAGCTATTTTGACTCAGCTACCACCAACACAGTTGATCTTGATGGAGATGTTCCATGTGATTGGATTGAGGAGACAATTATCTGTTGTTTTAAGGCAGGATTTTTCCCATACAAACTGGCTTGTCTTCTAAAAAAAAAAAAGGGTGATAACAAAACTCTCTCTCTCTCTCTCTTTCTCTCTCTCTCTCTCTCCACATACAATATATGTGTATGTGTGTATACACATGTATATGTACATATATTCATACACATACATTTCATGGTACTGAAGAAAGGAAATAAAAAATGCCCATCCATTGGGTAATGGCTAAAAAATTGTGGCACACAAATATAATAAAACATTACTGCTATAAGTAATGACAAACATGATATTGAAAATTAATATGAATTAATACAAAGTGAAAGAAGCAAAACCAGGAAAACAATTCTATGATGAATGTGCAATAGAACATAAATAGAAAGAACAATTTCTATGAAACAATTGAAAATGAAAGCTAAGGAATTACATTTTTAAAAGCTTGACTTTCCAAAGAAGAGATATGAAAATGTACCTCCTTTCCACTCTTTTCACCAAGGTCTATTGCATATAACATCAGATTGTTTGACTATTAATTAATTTAGCTCGATTTTTTTCTTTCCTTCTTTTTCCTTTTTTTTTAGAGTGTTTACCGTATGGGATGATTCTGATACCATCAGATCATTTTTAAGTCTCGATCAATTTTGCTAAATTTTTCTTTTTCTCTTTTTTACAAAAGAATTCTTTGTTATAGCGGATGGATATCGAAGAGGAAAAAGAAGCCGTGTGTCCTAGGGCAAGTCACTGAACCCCAATTGCCCTGCCCCCCAAAAAAAAGAGAGGACAAAGAGAGAGGGATAAAGGGGAGGACATGAATAATGTAAAATATAGGTATATATATATATATATATATATATTCATTCTTCAATTTTTCTAGTCATGTACAACTCTTCATGACCCCATTTGAGTTATCTGAGGCAAACAAGTTAAATTACTTGCCCAGGTTCACACAGTTAATACGTGTCCAAGGCGAGATGTGAATTCAGGTTTTCCTGATGCCAAACCCAGCACTCTATCCACTGTGCACCTAGCTGCCCCAACATATGTGTGTATAACATGTATATGTGTACATGTGTGTGTTTGTGTGTATACACATATACGTACATATAAACACTATATGTATATCAATAAAATATTTTAAACGGGGGGGGGGAAGGAATAACATCCCCAAGAAGGAGCTGGTAGTCATAATTTCTGGCATTGAACTTGGAAGGCGGAAGATAGAATGTACTCAGAAGCACCTTCTTGACAAGATATAATTTAATTTTGTTGCACTCTATTACCTACAGCTAAAAGTGGCGTGAAGACACAAACAGATGCTTTGCTCCATTTCTCTTGGTTTGGCTCCCTTCCAGGAATGAAGCGTCATTTTGTTTTCCTTCTCATGCTTTCCCACACATCCAGGATACACTTCAGGCTGACTCCATCAGGTTGCTATCTGTCATAAATAACATACTTCTCTCTGCTCTGTCTTTCTCTGCCTGGCCAATAACCCAGTCACATCTCACTGTGCACCCTCTGTTTTTTTTTTAATCCCACCTTCTTTTTCTCCTCTTATTAATGGTTTAGATCATAGCTTATTGTCAATTTTTTTCAGTGTTGCAGGAGTATACATATGTATATTTGCCCTTACTATTATTGTTTGAAATATATTCCTCTTCATAAGAAATATATGTAGATACACACACTATTACTGTTATTGCCTAATACATTCTTAATATATAGGAATTATTTTCCACGGACGTTTTGGACTGAGTTAAACATTTCCTTGAATTCTCAGGTTTTCATTAGTGACCCCTTAAAGAACCCATTTTTAAGGTAAGTCATATTTGCCTTGTCTCAGTGAGATCTACTACAACTTCTTATTAGACAAATGTACAGTAAGCCTAAGGATCTTTGTCTGAAAAGCGAAGTTGAATTGTATATCAAATCCTGTCCCCCAGTGGCATCTGTAACAATGACAAAGTGAGATTCTCAGTCACCAATTTGTCTTCATCCATCATTAGCTATGCTACTTGGAGGCTTACAATAATGATATAATCACACTACTCCCATCTTTTTGTTATCAACAAGAAGTTTTGAGTGGCCTTATGTGCCAGACATGTGTCAGTCATACCACTGACCCAGGATAGTACAGATGCCAACCAGAGCCATACTATGATAAGTGGAGTCCATTGTCCCTTTGGCATAGAGTTATAAACTCCCTGAAAGTGGGGACATTTGCAATTTTGTCTTTTTTTATTTCCAGTGACAAAAACATATTAGACACTTAACAAACACTTGGTGAATAAATGGTGCCTCTAAGTCTCCTGCTCAGATTAGCATAATTTTCATTTGCCAAATTTTCTTTAGGAGATTTTTCTGTGCTAAATGATGTAAAGTTATCCTAACAACACTATCCTCTACCTACTTCAAAATGGAGTTTCATCCCACTTAGATGTCTATCAAACATTTTATTTTTCTGGGTATCTGGGATCTCAATTTCTTTTCTCAGACAGATAGCTTTATTTCTGTCCCTTTTTTCCATCATATTCTTCTTAGTCATGGTGTCAGACATACAAACTAAAACCCAAAGAAGTGGCTATTTCCCCCAAGATCACACAGTGAATTAATTAGTGGCAATCTGGATTTTTCCCCACCATTTATATTGTATTGTATAGTATTCAATATTGTATATATTATATAGTATTGTATATATTACATAGTATTATAAATATTATGTAGTATTGCATAGTATTGTATCATATTATATAGTATCATATCATATCATGTCATGTCATACAGCATGGATATGCCCTGACTTAAATTTCACTATATAGAGTACATTTTGGGAGGTGAAGGAAAAGGGGAAGTGAATTATAAGAGAGGTCACTATATCTGTGATTTCATTAATGTACAGAATTCTGTGTGGAATTTTTCCTAATGATATGAATGGGCAACTCTAACTTGTCGATAATTAATGGAGTTATAAAGTAACCTAGCAGATTCAGAGGTGAAATGATTTGTTATAATCATACAGCAAATATGCAAAAAGAACTGGAATGCAGGTTTGCCTCACTGTACTTCCAATCATCTAACCATTAAAACATATTGTTTAAGTTCATGAGTATACACAAAATACATGTCAATATTTTATCTATGCAATAAAAGAAAATGAAATTCAAATCATTTATTTAAAAAGGAGAAAAAATTAGGCTACTCAATTAGTCTAACAATTCCTACAGTATTTATGTAATTGTATTTTTTATTTTTTTCCTATTGCATTTTTAAAAACATACAACATGGGGTGGCTAGGTGGTGCAGTGAATAGAGCACTGGCCCTGGAATCAGGAGGACCTGAGTTCAAATCTGGCCTCAGAAACTTAACTAAAAAAAAAAACTAGCCATGTGACCTTGGGCAAGTCACTTAACCCCAATTGCCCTACCTTTCCCCCTCCAAACTGCAAAATAATAATAATAATACAACAAAGAAAATTATTTGCACCCATGGGCTTGAAAAAGACATTGATCACAAACCAAAATAAAGGTAAACACATGAGACCCAACCCAACATCGCAGTCTTAGAGTTTGCTTCACAAGCATTTGTAGGGGTGTTATAAAGGAAATTCTCCATCAGAAGAATGTTGAATTAGATGACTTTTCAACTCCAAGTTTTTGTGATTCTTAGCAGAAAAAATCTAACCCCTCTCATATGACAAATAGGCATATACATATCATTTCTGTCCTAAGTTTTTTCTTTTTCCTGCTAAACATTCTCATTTCTTTTTTTAAATTTTTAATTATTGGGGTGGCAAGGTAGCACAGTAAGAGCACTGGCCCCAGAGTTGAGATGACCTGGGATCAACTTTGGGCTCAGTAGTAGTAGGCACCACTCCCCCAAAAAATCACTTTTTCTAAAGAGGTCAAAGCTATCATTTTCAAAGAAGTTTTTCAAGGAGTGGACACAAAATTAAAGTTTATTGGAGTAAAAGGTGGGCTAGCACCCACCCAGAAACACCTGGCCATGTAACCGTGAGCAAGTTACTTAACCCCAATCGTTTTAAAAAATTTTTTTTTAATTATTATGAATTTGACAAATGAACATTTCCTCATACACAGAAGAACAGGAAAAGAGGTATTATGCATGATACTGTTAATCTCTACTACATACAACTTGGTATTTAAATACACGAATATGCATAAATATACATATATATCCACATACATGTGTATATGTTCACATGTATGTTCTCTATATGTATATAGATACATGAATTGCATGTGTGTATGTAGGGACATCCAACACAGTGGATTCTCACACTGCCTTGCTTGTCAGTGTCCCTTTCTAAACTTTCTGTACTTTTTCCTTATATATTTTAAATATTTTATTGAAGTTCTTTTCTTTTTTCCTTTTTTCTTTTTTTTCTTCAAAAAGGGAAGGTGTTACTTCCATGTTCCCTGTTATCTCCTACTTCTCCATTAAGAATATGAGCCCCTTGAGGGCAGGGCTTATGTTTTTGCCTCTCTTTTCATCTCTAGTGTTTAGAATTGACCTTGACATATAGAAATACTTATTGACTGACCACCCCCCTCAATACCCATTCCTCCCAAACTCCCTAAAAGAAATTAAAGCAATCACCTAGAACAAATAAGTATTTGTATGCAAAACAGATTCATATACTAGTCATGATTGAAAATTTATGTCTTATTCTGCAACTCTAGCCCATCATTTCTCTGCCAAGAAGTGAGATGATTCAGCATCTTTCTTCTGGTGTTGCAATCGGTTGCTGCACTGATCAAGGTTCTTAAGAATTGTTTTACTTCATAGTAATTTTTGATATCAAGGAGACTTTGGCAGTCTAGTAAAACCTAAAGACCCCTTGCAGAATAATGTATTTAAATGCATGAAATAAAATACAGACGATTACAGAGAAATATAATATTATATAAATATAATTTATATATTTATATTATTATTTAATATATTATTATATAATATATATTTATGTTCTATATAATAAATATAATTTATATAAATAAAATATAAAGCATGATAATGCAGATGTGGACAGACCAACATAGAGGATGGGGAGCTCTCAATATAGGCCTGCATCTCTCTATCTTTTGCACACATGATGTAATGGTGATACTCTCAGTGGTTATCAAGGTACATTGTCTCTGCCCCCATACATCCTTGAGCATGTAAAATCTGTGATTTTCCAATACAGATTACATTCTCATCTATGACTTAGCAGATGCATCTTACAGAGTGGTATATGAAACACTAAAATTAAGTGAATTACCCAGGGTCACCCAGTCAGCAAGTTTAAAGGCTGATTTGGACTCACCTTCCATAACTTTAAAGCTCACACGAAGTTTGGATTCAGTCAAAGGGCTTAGAGGGTCACATGTGGCCTTGAGGCCACAGGTTCCTCAACCCTTCGTGTTAGACTTCCTTTACAATAATGGCCCTAAGTAACAATATTTTTTTTCCATTCTTATATCCATTTTTAAAATTTCTTCTTCACAGTCCTCATCTCCAAGTACAATTAGGAAAGGGGTAGGGTGAGGCAGGAAGGAACAAGGCCAGTCAAAGAAACTGAACTCATCCCTCATAAGCCCCCTGTTACTTTTTACAACATTCTCTATAGCTTCCTGAAATGTTGCTGTTCACTCTTCTTTTCCAAATCATAATTCCTCCCTGGTGCTTGGGCCTCTGGCCTAGGAAGACTTGATCTGCCCTCTCTGAACTACTTGAAGCTAATGAAAAAGACAGAGAGACATCTGCCTCCTCTCTTCTGCCTTAGGGTTCAACTGGAGTTCATGTTCTTGGTGTAGTAAGAAAAACACTAGCCTGAGAATAAGGGGAAATCTAGATTCAGATGCTAGCCCTGGTACTGGCTGGTTGACCACAGCTAGGAAACAAATTTTATGCGTCTTAATTTATGTATATGTAACATGGAAATGAGAGTATTTGTAGTCAGGGACCTCACAGAGTTGTTGGATGGACCAAAAGAGATAATGCATATAATATAAAGTGCTTTGCATAAATGCTACCTATTATTATTGGCCTTTGTTACACCACTTAAGGGACCTCTTTTAGTCTTTACAAAAAAGCAATACTGACTATTATTTGTATAAGTCAGGAGCCAACCAGATTCCCACAAGACTCATTTTTATCTGAATTATTGAAATTATCCCTGCAGAAATGTTTGGGCTTTTGCCCAACCTACCCAGCATCCTTCTCTGCTTGGCTCTCAGCTTTAGAAGTAAATGAAGTTCCAAATGCTAGGTTGTATTGTGCTTCAGAATCCCTCTTTTGCAAAAGTGGGGCTTAATGTGGATTGATTTGGATTCTGGCTCTAATTCATTCTAACTAGCTAACTAGGGGAATCATTATATCAATATAAGTCAATTTCTTCCTTGTAAAATGAGGAAAATAATACTTTCCTCACAACAACCCTGTGAAGTTTTATGTTTTAAAGATCTCTTTGTAAACCTTAAAAGAGCTATACAAATGTTTGTTATTATTATAAGTTTCTATACTAGATGTGAGATTTCTCATTTTTTAAGATGGAAATTGAAGTTTTGGCTTTATTAGCATAATAAATTATATGCAAAGATATAAGAATATTAACTACTTTTTAACAGAAAATAATTAATCTTCCTTCATAGGGGTGAAATGTCAATCCCATAACCTGGGCAAGAGTCTTAATACCTAATAGGAGTTGCAGAAGAAAGCTAGTATTTGGTCAAATGTAGTTGTTCATGGTTGTAATCTCTGATACTAAGGAAACTGAGGCTTGGGAGAAAATGAGCATTTCTATAGTACTTACCACGGATCAGTCACTAAGCCAAGTGATTTGTGAACAGTATTTCATTTGGTTCTTACAATAACCCTATTACATAGGTGCTGTTATTATGCCCATTTTACAGTGGAAGAAATTGCAGCAGGGGGGATGGCCAGGTAGCACAGCGAGTAAGAGCACTGGCTCCAGTGTTGGGATGACCTGGAGATCAAATCCCAGGCTCAGACACTTAGCACCCACCCAGAAACACCTGGCCGTGTAACCTTGAGCAAGTTAATTAACCCCAATTGCTTAGGGGCGGCCAGGTGGTGCAGTGAGGAAGAGCACCAGCTCCAGTATCGGGATGACCTAGGATCGAATCTGGGCTCAGATACTCAATACCACACCCAGAAATAACTGGCTGTGTAACCTTGAGCAAGTTACTTAACCCCAATTGCTTAAAAAAAAAAAGAAATTGAAGCAGGGTCCAGGGTCATGTAGCTAGTAAGTATTTGGACCAGATTTGAACTCGTCTTCCTGGATCTAAACCCAGTGCTCTATATTCTGTGCCACCTCACTGCTTGGTGGATCCCTTGAATTTGAGAGTTATGAGCTAAGAGGGTTAAAATGCATGTTGCATATACAGACCCCAAGTCTGGCATCAATATGATAAACCCCAAAGAACAGTGGACTGCCAGGCCATCCGAGGAAGGATGAAATGAGCCAACTCCAACTTCAAGTGCCAATTAAGAGTGAGATTAAGTCAGTGTGAGTGGTGACTGCATTTCCAGCCTGAGCAAGGTAGGGAGACCCAGTCTCAAAAAACAAACAAATCACATGTATTTATACTCTCACTTTCTTTTCTCTTCTTTACCTTTTGTTTTCTTTCCCTTTTTTGAAGTACAGGAATAAGTACTTTTCAAGTGATTTTGTTAGTCATTTATTCCTCACCCTTTCACCTAATTATAATAAATATCTTATATATTTGGCTTTGATAAGTTATAGGATGGCTGAACACAATAAGAATTCATTGACCTTCTCTAAAAAACTATTTTTTGAAGGCTCTCCCTCAGAGTAATGACAAAAGGCTGGTGCTTATGGATTGATTTCCTTTATACACTTAAAAGCTGGAATAATTGTACCAATATAAAATAGGAAATGATAGGATAGATGTAATTAAAGTGGTAAAATGATCTAAGAGGAAGAGTGGATAATGAGTTGACTATGAGTCAACCATATAATTGCGTTTTTTGAAAAGGAACCATGCTCGTGGGGATTAAACATGTAAGAACCATGAAGCAACCTTCCCATTATACTCATTTGCCAGAATTTTACTCAATTTCCATGTCCATTTCTGGGTCCCACCATATAACAGGCATATGGGAAACAGGAAGGGTTTAGCTAGGAAAATGCTACTCAGCGATCTTTCTTGTTGCTCTGGCTGATTCAACTGCCTGTAGCTAGCTATGGATCCATGGGACATTGTCTGATATTTAGAATAAACTGGTTCTTCTCTAAAAACTTAGCTTCAGGGGCAGCTAGGTGGCTCTGTGAATAGGGCACCAACCTCAGAGTCAGGAGGACCTAAGTTCAAATCGGGCTCCAGACACTTAACACTTACTAGCCAATTGACCTTGGGAAAGCCACTTAACCCCAATTGCCCAGCTTTTCCCCTCCAAAAAGCAAAGAAAAAAACTTAACTTCAGATCAGGATTCAACTCAATGTGAATTTGATAAATACTTCCTATATAGGAGGGTGTGAAACATCATAACAAGCACTTAATAAATTAGTATCCATTCACTCATTCATACAATACACAAAGCATTGGTCTAAGCGCTGAGCACGCAAAGACAAAACCAAAAATAAATCATTCTTGCCCTCAGAGAGTTTACATTCTACTAGGAGAATAACATGTATACATACATGTAAATAAAGTAAAAGGCAAGGTGAATCACTAGCACCTGTGGCAGTTTCCAGACTCCTCAATCCACAGATACCAAAGAGAAAATAAAAATCAGTTGGGAACTCTTTTGTAAGGCTGAAGGAACAGCAGGTTCAGCCCCTGCCCTCAGGGCAAGAAGCAGCAGAGGCACAGCAGAGCCACTTGGCTACTTCAGAGATACTGGCCTGCAAATTGCAAGTGACCATTAAGAGGGTAATTGCTTTTGCTTTGACCTTCCTGGATCTGGTTCACAGTCTTGGGTGGTGGTCCTGGGGTGTGGCCAGGGAGCCAGAGCTTGTGGGAGTTGTAGAGAGGATGCCCAACTAACAGCTCTGGCAGCTGCAAAAACCCCAGCAATTTGGGACAAAACTCTGCTCATTCTGTAAGAAGGGTTTTATTGTGGCAAAGAGCTCAAAAGTCAAGTAATTGGCAAGATGAAGAAATGCAATCAGACCATAGAATCCTTTTTTATGGGACAAAAATGATCAAAGCAAGGAACTGGAGGAGGGCAATGAAGTCAGAACTCCTGCATCAAAAGCTTCCAAGAAAAATATGAACTGATCATGGGCCATGAAGGAGCTCAAAAAGGATTTTGAAAATCAAGTAAGAGAAGTGGAGGAAAAACTGGGAAGAAAAATTAGAATGATGTAAGAAAATCATGAAAAGTGAGTCAACAGCCTGCTAAAGGAGACCCAAAAAAATTCTGAAGAAAATAACACCTTAAAATGTAGACTAACTCAAATGGCAAAAGAGGCCCAAAAAGCCAATGAGGAGAAGAATGCCTTAAAAAGCCAATTTTGCCAGATGGAAAAAGAATTTCAAAAACTCACTGAAGAGAATAATTCCTTCAAAATTAGACTGGGGCAATTGGAATCTAATTGCTTTATGAGAAATCAAGATACTATAAAACAGATCCAAACAAATTAAAGAGTAGAAGGCAATCTGAAATATTTCATTGGAAAAACCACTGACCTGGAAAACACCTCCAGGAGAGATAATTTAAAAATTATTGGACTACCTGAAAGCCATGATCAAAAAAATAACCTAGAAACCATCTTTCAAGAAATTCTCCAGGTAAATTGCCCTGATATTCTAGAACCAGAGGAGGAAATAGAAATTGAAAGAATTCAATAATCACCTCTTGAAAAAGATTCCAAAAAGAAAACTCTTAGGAATATCATAGCCAAATTCCAGAATTCCCAGGTCAAGGAGAAAATAAATAAATACAGAGAACGGTGCCTCTAACCTAGGGGCCAGTGATCTAGACTTGAATTTCCAGGAAAATTCTATAAACGATCATTAAAGACATTGCCAAACAGAAAAGAAAGCAGTTGGGTGGCTAGGTGGTGCAGTGAATAGAGCACTGGCCCTGGAGTCAGGAGGACCTGAGTTCAAATCCGGCCTCAGATAATTAGCACAAAAACTAGCCATGTGACCTTGGTCAAGTCACTTAACCCCAATTGCCCTCCAAAAGGCAAGAAAAAAAAGAAAGCAGTAATTACAATGACCCAACATGGCTTCATCAAGCACAGATCATACCTAGCTTCATTTTCATTTTAATAGGATTACTTATACCAGTAGAAGAGGGGGACATGTTGAATATGGTTTGCCTAGATTTTAGCTAAGCTTTTGATAAAGTAGTTCATGCTATTATTGTGGAGAAGATGGAGAGATACAGATTAGACCATAATACAATCATAATACAATAATGACAATACAGTCATTAGATGACGAGCCTCAAAGAGAAGTTACTAATCATTCATTGTTAGCATAGTAGGAGGTCTCCAGTGGGGTACCCAGGGGATCTATGCTTGACTTTGTGCTATTTATCAGGGTTACCAACAATGAGGATAAAGGCATGGATTGTAAACAGCCAATTTGCAAATGACACAAAGCTAGGAGGGCTAACTTACACTGAAGATGATGAAGTCAAGATCCAAAGAGATCTTAACAGGCTCCAGCACTGAAGTAAATCTAATAAGAGGAAATTCAATAGAGGAGAGATATATAATCTTGCACTTGGGAACAAAAATCAGCCTTACAAATAGAAGACAGGGGAGACACAGATGTTAAAAAAAAAAGATCAATACAGATGGGTTAGTTAGTAGACCATAAGTGCTCTCTCTCTCTCTCTCTCTCTCTCTCTCTCTCTCTCTCTCTCTCTCTCTCTCTCTCTCTCTCTCTCTCTCTCTCTCTCTCTCTTTCTGTGTGTGTATGTATGTGTATCAGCAGTTATGATACAGCAGCCAAAAAAATAAAATAACTAATACAGTCTTGAGCTGAATTAAGAGGAGCAGAGCTTCCAGGAATAGAGATAATAGTTTCTCTTTACTCTGCCCTCACCACATCTCATCTATAGTATTATGTTCTGTTCTGGGAACCATGCTTTAAAAATAATGCACATAATCTGGAAAATGTCTGAAGGATGGCAGCCATGAAAGGCTTTGAGTCTATGTCATACATGTTTAACTTGGAGAAGAGAAGAATTGGAAGAGGAGGGGCAGAGAGAAATGATTGCTCTCTCTAGGCATTTGAAGACCTGCCATATAAAGGAGAAACTGGATTTGTACCATTTGGCCACAGAAAGCAGAACTAGAAGGAATGGGTGGACAGTGAAGAGGTGAATTAGGCTAAATGTCAGGGAAAACTTCCAATTAGAGCTATACTAAGGCAGAATGTGTTCTACTGTTCTGCGTATAGTAAGTACACAGCACTCACTGCCATGCACTCTTCCATCCGCTGACCCTGACTTCCTAGCTTTCCATCTCTCCACTCTGGGCATTTATTTCCTCTCATTGTCTCCCATGCCTAGAACACTCTCCCTCCTCAATTCTGCCTACCAGTTTCCCTGGCTTCCTTTAAATTGACAATAAAAACCCACCTTCTACAGAAAGTCTTCCCCAAACCTTTCTGAATTCTAGTGCCTTTTCTCTATTAATTATTTCCTATTTATCTAAATTAGGGGTAACCTATATATGGTATATATGTGGTATAATATATGGCATATATTACTTGGTTTTGTGTTGTCTCCCCCATTAGACTTTGATATCCTTAAGGACAGAGATTTTTTTGTATCTTTTTGTATCCCTGAGGCTTAGCACAATGCCAAGCACATGATAGGCATCTAACAAAACTTGACTGATTGACTGATACGCAGGTAGGTGGTGAGTTCCCCCTCTTTGGAGGTCTTTAAGCAGAACCCAGGCAAACACCTGACTAGTATATTATACTGAGATTCCTTTTGTTTATGGGTTGGCCTGGATGGAGGGCAACTGAGATCCTCCCAAACTCTCAAATTATGTGATTACTTCTACATCCATATGTTTTGTATATATTTACACATGTACTGTGACCACACATGCACACTCACTTCTTGCAAAAACAAAGTAATGAGGGGCGGCCAGGTGGCTCAGCGAGTAAGAGCCCCGGCTCCAGTGTCAGGACGACCTGGAGATCAAATCCGGGCTCAGCTGCTTAGCACCACACCCAGAAATAACTATCCGTGTAAACTTGAGCAAGTCACTTAACCCCGATTGCTTAAAAAAAGACAAAGTAATGAACAGAGGGAGAGGGCAGCATCTTCTGCAGATTTCAGGAAAGGTTTCATGAAGGAGATAACTCCAGAGCTAATCATGAAGGAAGGCAGAGATCCAAAGACAGAGAGGAAAGGATGGAGTTCATTCCAGGTGTGTGAGACAATTTATGCAAACATGGAGGAGGGAGTCATAATGTGGTATTCAGAGAACACCAAACTGGCCAGATGGGCTGAAACATGGAGGACATGAAAGGAAATAATGCAAAAAAAAATCTGGAACAGTAGGCCAGAGCCAGATCATGAAGGGCTTTAAATAACAAGGGGAAATGAGGAATAGATATACTTTACATTCAAAGACCCATTTGCATCTGGGGTATTTTCTTATTTTAGCATCATTTTTTCCCCCAAAGAAAGCACTCAGTATTGCAATTTAAGCAGTCATTCTCAAAAGCAGCCACATTATCAGTATACAATCAAACTTCCATGTAACGGCATGGTATAATAAAGGAGTCAGCCTTATTTATAATCAGGAAGCCCTCCCTCTGATATTCATTGACTCTATGACCTTTGGAAAGTCACTTAAAACTTTCAGAACCTCAGGCAATTCTTGAAAAATATAAATTGCAAATTAAATTATATTTTTATAAGGATATTCACAAAGCAATGAAATCCTAGGCCCAGTCAAAAAAAAAAAATAACCTACCCTCACACCTCAAATTCTTTTTCTAAAAACAAAAACAAAACAAAACCAGATATAATTGTGTGCTAACATCCAACCATAAAGACATTCTGTAAAATTGGTTGTCTACACATGAAGGTAAATTGAATGAGATAAAGAATGCCTTTCAGCAAGAATGTTTGATGTATGTATGCTGCCATCCAGATATATTTTTTTTATTTTTGTAGCTGGGTACACTCCAAGAATAAAACTTTCACACCTTTCTTCTCAGTGTCTGAGAAATCATTAGTCCTTCAAAACCACTAAGGCAATTAGTAAGAAAAGTGAGATGTGAATAAAGATTTATAGGCTTAGCCAATGTCATACAAAGTGACTTCCAAAGCCAAAAATAGATTGTCTCCAAATAGAAGACCCATGAGACTTTTTCTTTCCCCATTCATCCAGCAAATGCCACATCATTCCAGCCCATTAAGTTAAATTAATACTTATTTTGTTTCTAAGAACTTGAAGGGTTTTGTTTGACCCATCTAAGTCCACTGCAAGCTTATTGTCATGTTGTTGTTTGTCATTTTGAAGTTTCTCTTCTTTTTTAAAGTTCTGGTTTCCAGTTATTAGTTTGTTGGTTGAGAAGATTCCTGAAAATTTTAGGCATAGACTTTGCCAAGAACTCAAACCTGTTTTCCAGACATTTAAGTCCTGTGGAAAACAGCAGACTCTCTTGCAATTCTTTGAAATCGTGTCACAAAATTCCTGTGGAGGTATTTGGAGTCTGGTCTAATGTCATGTTCATTTTACTTAGCTGTGCCTTTTGGCTTGGCTCTGCCTGATCCTCAGATAGCCCTAAACAGAAATGACTTATTTGGGTCTCACCTTGCCTGGCAAAGATGACTAGGGTTGTCCAATTATTCTTCTTGTTCTTGTACTTTTCAAACATCTCTGGAATTGACATTTATGTTCCTTTGTAATTTCTTGTTGCCTTTTCATGGGGCATTTCTTGGCCCATTATTTTTATTCTGTCTACTCGGTTCCATTGATTGCACCTGACAACTAGATGGAACCTTGGATCTATTCACTGTGGAAAACAATGATTTATGTGGTAGATTTAACATCAAATTCCATTTCAGGAATTCTAGGTCTGGAAGGTGAAAGAATGGATGTCTTCTATTTTTTTTTTAAGTTTTCCTGGGGGCAGGTAGGTGGTGCAGTGAATAGAGCACTGGCCCTGGAGTCAGGAGGACCTGAGTTCAAATTTGACCTCAGACTCTTAACACCCACCAGCCATGTGACCTTGGGCAAGTCACTTAACCCCAATTGCTCTGCTCTCCCCCTTCCAAAAAACAAAAAAAAAAAAAAGAAGTTTTACTGATGATTTTTTATACTCTTCACTTTCAAATATATCCCTCCCCACATCTTTATCGAGAAAACACCCTGTATAACTAATAAGAAAAAAAAAATAAATCCAAATACCCAGAAAGGTCTGTGATCTTATCGGACCAATAATGAAATTTATAACCTGTTCAGATGAGCCTTTTTCTATAATCTTCATCAATGCATGTCCTCCCAAAAGTTGGCCACAGGGATACACTCAGTGTGAAAATTTTTAAGAGAAGTAGTTCAAGAAGACTAACCAACCCATCAACTATCACAGTGAATGCAGCAGTACACACACATATGCATAGACACAGATACATACAACACACACACATGCACACTTGCACACGCACACATGCACACACCCTTTTCAAAGGAGGTAGGAAGGTGTATTTTTTCCTTTCTTTGGGGTCAAGTTTCATTCCAGTGTTTAGAATTAATTACATGGTGTTCAGTTTCATTTTTTCCTCTTGTTTACATTGACTTTTTATAGTTTATATATTGATTTCCTGATCTTACTTACGTTACTTAGCACAGATTCATGAATCTTTCTAATACATCTTTGTATTCTTCATATTGTTTCATATGCTATAGCATTATTTCATTATATTTATGTATCACAATTTGTTTAGTCAATCTCTATCCACTTGGATATCTATTGTGTTGTCCCTACATTTAATTTTATCAATGACAAAAAAAATTATATTTGTCCAATCAAAAGATCTTAATCTTAACAGATATCCTTCTCTTAGATCAATGGTTCTTCACCTCTAATTATGAACTTGTTTTTAAATATTGTGTTAATTATATGGTTTTCCTAATAATCCTATATTTTGTGTACTTATAGGAAAGAATCAATAGGCTTGTTTCACCCAAATTCCAAAAGATCCATGGCAAAAACAAGAAACAAAACAAAAAACTTATTTAGATAAAATAAACATCGCCACATGAGCCAGGAAACCTTAATTTGTTGTAGTTTTAAGTCTCCCTGATTTGGTTTCCTGGGCTGATGTGTCAATTCATCATAACCGATTCGTGTTTTTATAAAACTTTAAAACCCTCCAGGGGTCCCTCGGTGATTCTGGTGTTCTCCAAGCAGAACCTCCTTTCCAAAAAGCACTGGAATTATGAGCTGTCAATATCAGAAGATGTCTTTATACACTCTTCGTGATTTGTGCCTCTCTTGAGTTCTTTTACATTTCTAAAACTCTATGACCTATGACTTGAATCAGAATGATTTCCTTAGCTTGAAATAACCTATATGCTTTGTGAAGAAACTTTTGAATTTCCACTTGACTTCTAACCAATTATTGTCCCATGTTTAACTCACACAAATTCTGTGATGCCCCGACCCATTATAAGGTAAGTACTAGGGACTTCCATTTTGAGGCTGAGAAGACTGAGATTAAGAGATGGTGAGTGACCAGCCAAAAGTTATACAGCTAGTAAATATCTGAGACAGGTTTAAAAACCCAGGTCTTCCCAATGAACCTCATACTTTCCAATGAATCACTATACTGATTTATTTACCAGTAAACACTCATCAAAAGGCCAGCCATTGCAATATAGGTGGTTTATACTTCCTCATGCCCTATTAAATTATGGAACAGCAGAAAGAGTCTGGTCTTGGGAGTCAAAGGGCCTGGGTTCCAATTGGGCCTCCAGTATTTATTATCTAAATAATCTTAGACAAATCACAATCTTCTTGGGAATGAGTTTTCTCATAGGTAACAAAAATTAGGTTAGGGACTTCTGCTGTCCCTTCAGGTTCTAAATTTGTGATCTCTGAGTGAATAAAGAGAGCATGGAAGGAGAGTCACTAGATTGAGAACAGAAACAGGCACTGGAGAAGAGGTAGACAGTGCGGTGGGGTAGTCATATGCTGGTGGGCCATAGAACACAACTGACTGGAAGATCTCCCTATTTTGACTGAGTTAGGAATCAGCGGGGCCTGACAGACACTAGCCACTGGGTTAACTATGAGCAGGTAATTTAACCCCTCTGAATTTCAGTTTTCTTATCTATAAAATGAGGGTAGAGCAGGTGGCTAGGTGATGCAGTGAATAGAGCACAGGCCCTGGAGTCAGGAGGACCTGAGTTCAAATCCAGACTCAGACACTTAACACAAAAACTAGCCATGTGACCTTGAGCAAGTCACTTAACCCCAATTGCCCCTCCAAAAAAAAGCAACAAAACAATAAAATGAGGGTAGAGGGTAGATTAGGATGACCTTTAAAGCTCCTTTCAGACCTAAATCTATAATACTATTAACAGGAGATTCAAGAAACCAGGTTTAAGTCCCAAATCTGTCAGACAAACCATTTTGTTGCCCTGAGTAAATCTTTTATGTTACTGATCATTAGTTATTCCCACCATAAAATGAGAAACCTATATTAGATTTCACTACATCAATCCAACCATTTTATACTGAGTACATTTCAAATCACATAAAGCAAATAATTTCATAAAGTTCAGATTTATAACTTCAGATAATTGCTATGTCACTTAGATATCAAGAGTATCCTACCAAATAGTTCTAGATGAATATTTAAAATATATTACCACCTGAATACAATGATCAAAGGAAGCAAGTCAATTGAAACAAAACATGTTTTTATTCTGCATAAAAATATACGTTAATATCACTATTGTCACTTAAAGTCATCTGATGCATAATTAAATTATCCATGGTTTCAGCAAAATGTAGTATTTTATCTAATTGAATATTGCTTTACAAAGTTGTATTTTTTTAAAGAGCAAAGCAAATTGTTAAGAGGAAGATTCAGTGGGTGACAACTTAACTCCTGGAGTTTCATTTTTTCCCGATCTGACGGTATAAGGCCAAAGAAAACGCCAAGCCAAGTAACTAGAAAAAGAAAATGCATGCCATTATGTGGGGGTTTGGGGACAAGGAAAAAATCACTGATTCCAAGAGATCACTGTCAGCTTTCCCCTTATCTTGTCATCTCAACATCATACTACCCAGACACTTACCCCAAAGCACCACCACTTCCCAGATCTCTTTTTTGTTCTCATTTTCCCCCAATAGTCTTTTGAGGCCAGGTATAATCATGCTTATTTGCATAATTATCCATAGCTTGAAACATAGGTAGGAATATTATAAATGTTTCTTCTATCTAGCCATTTATTGATCATCTATATCTTTTCAGCTATTTATCCATATCCATATTTATCATCTATCTGTCCAGTTGAACATGTATCCCCACTAGAACACATAAGCTAAGTATTCATCTAACTTCAGCAAAAGACCCCTTTTCCCTTAATCATGAGAGCAGGGAAAATCCATTTCCTAAGGCAGTCCACTCCACTTCTGTATGGCTACAATTATGGAGTTTCTCTAGGTATCCAGCCTAAATGTTCTATTTCCAACTTCTATTATTCCTGATTCTTTCCCCAAAGGTTGAAAAGAACAAATCTAATCCTTCTTCTGCAAGGCAGTCTTTCAAATATTTTAAAAAGGGCTGTACTAGGCACCTTCAGGACTCAGCATAAAAGCTTCATTAATGAGAAAACAATATAGTGTACTGGAAAAATGACTAGACTTAACAATCAAAAAGACTGACCTTCAAATCCTGACTCTAACACATACTAGCTGTGTGACCATGGAAAAGTCATTTGAGCTATCAGTGACCAATCAGTAAATTAAATTAAGAGTTCTGTCCATAGACAAATCAATCAGTGTTGAGCACCTATTATATGCCAGCCTCTTTCTCTCTATTATTAACAATTGGTATTTACATAGTGCTTTGAAGTTTGCAAAGCACTTTACACATATATCATTTGATCCTTAACAATAACATTGTGAGGTGTTATTTCTAGCATCCCATTTTACAGATGAGGACACTGAAGTTAAGTGACTTGTCCAGAGTCACACAGCTAGTGAATGTCCAAGGCAGGATTTGAACTTACAATCTTTTGACTTCAAGTCCAGTGGCTCTATCCACTGTGCCATCTCACTGCCTCTTCTAAACCCTGTGGGACCTGGTGTCTGACCTCTCATCATTGAACTAAAACTTATCTCTCCAAATTTAACAATGATCTCAACTGACAGATCTAAAAAAACTCTCTTTATATCCTTTTTTTCATCAAATATATATAATTGAATATTTTACATAATAGTGAAACATCTTTGAACAACCTGAAAATAGAAAAATGACAAAGCTATTAACTTTAATAAGTTTTAATATTAGGAGTGAGAAGTTCTGTGAAGTTCCAAACTTTAGCTTAGTGATAAATAATAAAGAAAATAACTGCTCAGAAGCCTGAGTACTATTCATTAGGTTATTATAGAATCCTTTGATATATATCGGGAACAACATGCTAGCTGTCCTTCCTGTACTGGGAATGGCAAAAAGAAATCCCTCTTCCAAGAGGTACCCACAGAAGCAAATCATCAATTTCTGTAAGGCAAGGCAGAATTTTAAAAGGTGATCATTCTAGTGTGTCTTTATCATTCTTGACTCTCTGCAGCATTTGACATCACTGACCACCTAAGACTGGATATAACCCTTTTATGGATTTCTGTGATGCTGTCCTCTCTCTCTTCTTTTATCTGATCATTCTTCTTTAGCCTTCTTTGACTGAATTCCATCCTTGTCATACTTCCTAAATGTGGGTGCCCCTCAATGGGGCTCTCTCCTCTTTGCACTCCAAACCATTTCCTTTACCCTTCTCTTCAGCTCCTAAGCCCTCTGATTTTATATCTATGCAGATGATTCCCAAATTTATATATAAAGCCTTAATCTTTTTTCTGTAACCCCATCATACATCTTCAACTACCTATTATACATTTTCAAATTAAATGTTCTATAGGCATCTAAAAGAGTTACTATGTCCAAACCAGGACTCATTTTTCCATCCAAATCCTCCCCTCTTCCAAATGTCCCTATTTCTGTTTAGGACATCACCCTTACTTAGGCTGCTTCATGAGAAGTGTCAATCTCGATAAATGCCTATATTCAGATTAGAGAGGGTCTGATTCTGAGACTCTGCTCCACATGGAGTGGGGAGGGGTCAGAGTCAGAGACTCTGACCACCCAGGGACACCAAAAACTATTCAGAATGTATTGTGGTGGAACCATCTCAAAGAATTCAGTCAGATCACCTCTAATCCAAGTATAGGAATTTTTTGAGATTGATTCCTCTCATGAAGTAGGCTAAGTTCAAAAAGGAACCAGCAACTTCAGTGAAAGCAACATGGATTTTTGTAGGGTAAAGAAGCAATTAGGTAACAGAAATTGTGAAAAATTTAAAAGGCACAAGGGATTTGTTAAGGGATTATGTAATTGGGGAGGGTCCCAATGGCAGTGGAACTGCACATGCAATTACCCACAATGCATACAGAAAAACCCATTGGGGTGAGGGGGTATGTATAAATGACAATATTATAATAAGCCTCTCTATATCCTAAGTTCACTCTAGGTCAATTCTTTACTATTACTGCACTTAGGGAAAGTCCCTTTCATTGTTTTGAGGTCCACATCCTGCTTGGGCATCCTGGTGGTGCTGCTTTCTGATTGGCTGAATATTGTGGTCTTCTCTGAGACTAAATGGATGTGGTTGTGATTAAGTGCATGGACACACCTGCTGTTTCTGTGGGAAATGAGCAATGGGTCTGGGGGCAGTGGCTAGCTAGAGGCAGTGGCTGAGATCCCATCACATGGACATGTCTACTTTTCTGTGAGAAGTATGAGTTCATGGACACGCTTGTTGTTCTATGAGTAGTGAGACATATATGAAGAAGTTAGGATATTGAGTTGGGGAGTGGGGTAAGTGGCTAACTAGGTAGGGAAAGTGGATCTGCCATTCAATAGGGCCTATCAGGAAGTTAGAATGTTGGAGCTGGGGGAAGTTTTATTAGAATTCCATTGCTTTCATCTGGAAGGAATAGGAAAACCTTCACACAGATATACAAGACAGTGTTTGAACTGCTGAAAGAAACTTGGGATTCCAAGTAGTCGAGATCAGAAATGATTAGGAGTGTCTACTTTTTTCTCTTTAAAAAATGACTTTCCCTCACCAAAATAGGATTTTTAGTTTGAATTTTAGGGAAAAAAATCATTCTGAAAAGTTGTCACTTTGCCTTTGGAGAGCAGGGAAGAAAGAAGAGGGAAAGTAAGACTATGCATAAAAGAATAATGGAAATGAACAGAATGATGGGTAAAGGCAAGATGACAAAACCCCACTACCCCATTCATGAAACAAAAACTGAGCATTCATTAGCTGAAAAGACAAGTAATAACGCAGTTTCTCATATTATACTGTCAGCAGAAGGACAATCTATCATTGTTTGGGGAATGAGCGAACAATTAAGAGACGCTATTCATATGCATGATAAACTAGTAAAAATGTCATGCCTTTCTGTACAAGAAAGGTTTATGCTTTTCAGAAGCATTTTCTGGAGCAATTGTTCAAAGTCATCATTTATCCATGATTGCTAAATTCCTGGCTGGGAATTAATAATAACCATGCTAGCCATTTTTAGGGCCACCTTTCTCTGGGATGTGTTGACTGACAAAGGCTCTTTGTTAGACATGTTGAACATTCATAGGTTAGAGAATGGATCTGATTTTGATGGTATAAGAGATTCCTGGGAGGGGCAACTCCCTTTAACAATACAGGTCACCACCACCTCAGAAATATCGTGTATTAGAGAATCTCTAGAACACTGAGTGATACAACCGCTATGTGTCAAAGGTAGAACTCACACTAGGGTTTTCTGGGTTTGAGACTTGCTCTTCACCCAAACTGCCATACTCCTTGGCTGCAGTAATCAGTTGAGCAGATCTGATAGTCTGATTATTTCTAGTTCCTATTCTGACAAAGGCTCTGGAAATTTCTTTGGAAGGGGAACATCCTTTGCAAACATAGCATTTTAATATGCAAAGGCTTTACATGATTGCATATGTAAAACCCATATCTAATTGCTTACTGTATCAGGGAGGAGGGTGGGAAGATAGGGAGAGAGGGACAGAATTTGGAACGTGAAAAAATGTTAAAAATTGTATTAACATGTAATTGGGGGAAATAAGATATATTAATAAGTATTTTTAAAAGAAAATATATCATTTTAATTGATGTTATATAGTAACTCAAGGGGGCAGATTCAAAATATGGGTCATCAATGTAGTCTCCAACCCTAACAGAGACATCAAAACAAATCAAGGTCTAATTTTCCAGAGCCAATAGGATTTCGGCCTTTTTTTTAGTTTGTTTTTCCTTTGACTTTATCAGAGTGGGAAAATGCAGTATTTGGCATCAGATCCAATAAGTTACTTTAATGTCTCTGGACTCAGTTGCACATCTGTATAGTGAGGGAGCCAAATAAGGTAATTTTCAAGATCTCTTCTAACTTTGACCTTGTGATCGTAATGATGTAAATTCTCTCCACAAATGCAGATTGTAGGCTAGTCTGTAACTTAGAAAATTTTATGGGGTCCTAGGAGATTGAGCTATTTGTCCATAGTGGCATGGCTAGTATGTCAGAGGTAGGAATTCAATACATGTCTTACAGACTAGGACAAATTTTTTCAGGAGCTAGTCTGAGAGTCTAAAACAATGGCTTTCTAAATAACAGCTTTCAACCTGATGTTCATTAACTTAGTTTTAAAATGTGTATCTGTGTACATACTGTATACATACATATATAAAACTATTTCAATGCAATTACTTTCCCTTATAATCTATAATCTACTTTATGGATTTAAAAGCATTTTTTCTGGGAAGGGATCCAGAAGCCTCACCATACTACTAGAAGGGGCTACATAATAGTTAACTAACACAATAAAGTTAAGAATCTCTAATCTAAATGATATCTACACAAACAAAAATATCACTTGTCTTTTCTAATTCCTTTTGAATTGGTGGGATTCTCTGAAGACCATGTAAGATTGGTTTTAAATGAGAAGATCAGAGTTCAAACCCTAATTCTGATACCAAGGAGCTATGTGACCTTAAGCAAACCATTTAACCTCACTGGGTCTCAGTTTCCTCATCTGTAAAATGAAGAATTGGACTAGATGATCCTAAGCTAAATACATTTATTTGTTCCGAATAGAAATTCATATTTTCCCAAATGAGTTATTTTAGCAACAGTAAGAAAAGCTAAGGATGAACTAAGCAATAAGGAGGGAGCTTTAGCAAGTGTGTGAAAGACTAATACTCATTTTATGAGCCAAATTTTCACAAGGAGAATAGCAGAAACTCTTTCCAAGGCTGTCCTAAAACAGGGAGTCAAATATAGCCAGGAAAGACACCTGAGGGACTACAAAATAAAATAACCTTGATTAATGGCTGAAAAACAGGTTCAATTTAATGAATTGAGCAAAATATAGTTTTTTTATATGGGTCCTTTTTTTAACTCTACTAACAACCATTTTAGTGACTACTAGAAAGACCTAACCTCCCACTTTATTTATGTGGCATGTCTCAGAACATAGTCACACCTCATTTCCATTGTGGAGCTGCTATAAAGTGCCTTCCTTCTCCCTCCTCACCCCCTTGAATAACCTGATCTGTGTTTAAAAGATATTTCCCTGTACTGCTGCTCTCCTTGGGGCAACTAAGAAAATATCCCATGTGCTCATGGCTCTCATGTACTACTCCTTATGTACTGCCCCTTTAATTTAAGGATTGCTATAGAAAGAGTGAAGTCTCCAAGGTGGGGATTTGTTCATTTATCATCTGCCAAAAGCATAACTGAGAATCTGGAGCCTGGATTTTCTAGCTATCCCCTCATTTCTGTAACCAATAGTTTCTGCTTCCATATTGACTGGGAGAAAGGCAATTATGATGCTGTGGATGGCAGTGGTGTTGGGAAAGTCTGGGTATAAATCCTGTTTCTAATAAATAATATTTGTTATGAGGTATATAATGATGTAATTATGTAATGATGGCAAGATACTTGCTGATCTAATAACTTAGGAAAATCTTGAAGACTACAAATTATACAGTAGTTATTGATCTATCCCAGTAAAGGGGTTGATGTTTTTATATCAGAATTTTCTCTACACAGATGAAATCACAAGTGAGGTCAAAAATAAAATAAAAGAAGCATACTCATGAATCAGAAGAAAGGACAAGTTGAGAAAATACTAAGATGAGAAAACCAAGATGATATTTCATTTAGTTCATGGATTGGGAATACCAGAGGTATCCAACCCTTCATTTTACAGATGAGGAAACTGAGGCCTAGAGAGGTTAAATTATTTACCTAAGGTCACACAGCTATTTAGTATCAGAATTAGCTCTAGCCCTTAGAATTCAACCAACAGGGAATTTATTAGGCTTTCTTCCCTCAAGTTAGTGTTTATTATGTATCCCCTTCCCCAGAAAACTTGACTGGGAAATGACATCATTTTTTAAAGTCACCTAAGTGGCATCCTTTCTAAACAATCCCCAGTGAAACTCCTCCCTGTGTACACACTATGCTTCCAATGAGAGATTAACAAGATGCAAAAACCCTGGGGAGAAAATTGCCTGGTATTCCCTGTGAGTGAAGTTGACATTCTGAAGGCATGTCTATAGCTGCCACAAAACAATGGTCCCAAATTTGCAATGGGGGTGAGGAGAGGAAGTCAGGGGAGGAAGAAAAGAACCTCTGTATATGTCAGGACTATATAAATGAATAATGGATTTTCCAAGGTTTGGAAAAAATTGCAAAATACAACTCTCTAAATGATTCCTCTTTTATTCTCTTAGACATGAAAAAAAAATATCCATCAAGGATGTGTAAACCTCAAAAAGAAAATGTATAAAAATAAAATCCCATTCAGAAAGGTATGGATACAGGGTGGTGCAGAGGATAGAGAGCTGTTTTCAAAGACAGGAAGAATTAAGCACACATCTCACCTCTAACACTAACACTGCCTAGGTTTGTGACCTTTGGCCAGTCACAATAACTCTAAGTGGTATAGAAAATACTGCACTGTACTGGTAGAGGAAATTTTAACTCTTGGGAGTTCCCTGTGCTAATGAAGTAACAGGTCTAGTCCTTAACCCCAGCAAGGTATGGTATATTCTTATATTAACATTGGTAAATGATTGAGAGGGATTAATTAACCTTAGCTGTCCAGGAAGTATATTCAGAAGCTCATTGGAATGAACACATGCTCCTTCCTCTAAGATGAGGGTTGGGCATGAGATGGCAATGTTCTACTTAACTTCTATTGCCTTGACTAAAATTAAATCGAGGGGGAAGGGGAAGATGAGTCTTGCAATGGTTCAAGTTTCATTTTTTTATTCCCAAATCAGGGAGATGAGAAAGTGTAATCTTTTTCTCTAAATGTATAAAAGTTGGGTTCACTTTTGATTGTTTCCCATTGGAAAGAAAAATTGAGATTAAGAACAAAGGAGACATCTAGGCTAATTCCTTGATTTTAATACTGAAATCACATGAAGGAGCTTTCTCCCTACCTTTCATTGATCAAATCTGAAAGACAAAGCTATAAACAAAAGTAAAAAGTAAGTTCCACTCACCTCAATCACTGCCACTCCAAATGCAATTCCAGCAACAACAAGCAAATTTTTCTTTAAAAATTGTATAATGTAGTCACCACATGTCTGTGAAAAAAAAAGAGTGTAGGGGTAATACTATGAAAGATTTATTTCTATGTTAGCTTTGTTAGTACAAAAGTGTCACAATGGACAAATAATCATGAATGGATTACAATCCACATTACTGGGAAGAGACAAACCTCCATTGATGATGAGTGGCTAGAGATGCACTGGAAAATTGGAAGAGTGTAAGAGTAGAATTGAAGCTCATCAAAGACAAGGATTGTGGGATGTTCCATCTTTTTGCCTATCCAGTGTCTTCAATGAAATGTACTTAAAAATTTGTTTAATTTTGAGATTAAACTGAGCTTGATCTACTGAAACTCATTGGAACAAAGACAAATTGGATTGCTAGAAAGGAAAGGACTGTATCTTGCTTTGTTCACACTAGCTAAGTTCCAATCTACTCTCTATATCTTCTCTATACATAGTTGTTTGCATGTTTCCCCCATTAGACTGAAAGCTCCCTGAGCACAGGCACTATTTTCCCTTCTTTGTATCCTTACTTCCTACCACAGTGTCTGACACATAGTAAGTGCTTAAAAATGCTTCATCAACTGACTAAAAGGAACAACAAACTGAACCTATACAAGAATTAAACTGAGGCATTTTTTCTTTGGAATTAAGTGGAAATATAGGAGTTCTTTTTCTGTCTGTTCTTAAGTTGTATTTTTTGTTCTAAATCTTCTAAATCAGTTGATCAATCCATAGGCATTAAATGAGTACCCACCATGTACTAGGTCCTGTGCCTAAGACTGAAAACATAGAGACAAATGCATAACAGTCCTTGCCCTGCTTAAAGCTTATATTCCATCTAAAAAAGAAATCTTTCTTTGGATTGCTAACTTATGATTTATCCCAATCAATTCCTAATTTAAATGGAATTTAAAATATTTTATATTCTTATTTTTACATTGAAATTTCTGTAAATCTCTTGTTAGTCCTCATATTTGTTGTCTTTAAAAACAGAGAGGAAGTTCTAGGTATCACACTTGTGCTAAAGTCCTAGTTGGACACTTTATTGAGGTAAGAGGTGAAAACAGTAGTTTACAAAGACTAAACCAAAGGGAGACCAGCCCTGGAGGGTCCTACCAGTCTGGGAAGAGTAGGGATCCCGAAAGAGACATAGAATGGAGCCAGAAGATTTGATTGCATAGACCAGGTGATGAATTTCTTTTGAGGACAGCAGCTTATAAAACCATCTTTTTCCAAATCATACTAGTTTTGATTCTAACTAATCTAACACACCCAAGTCTCTCCCCTCTCTACATAGCTGACAGTTGTTTTTTATTCTGAATTTACACAGGAAATATACATAGCAGAAAGGAATGAGAATTGCACAAGAATCCATGAATCTCTATTTCCTACCATTTGTTCCAAATGCCTTTTTTTTTGCTTCACTACTTCACTGTTATTAACCTCCCTCCCTTCCAATTAAAATGGCGAGGAAGAGAGAGAGAGGAAGAGGGAGAGGGAGAGAGAGAGAGAAAATCAGAATCAATCCATAGTGGTCATATTCAAAAATGTGTCTCTTTCTGGAGCTTAAGACCATCACCTCTTTGTCAGAAGTTGGGTAACATGTTTCATCAAAGACTTTTTTCAGGTTGTTTTTCACAACAGTGTTGTTTTCCTCACATAAGTCGTTCTAATTGTTCTACTCACTTCACTATGCATCAGTTTTATACTTTTCAGGGTGCTCAGAAATCATCCTTCTTTGTTACATCCTATGGCATAGTAATATTTCACTACATTCATCTAACGCTGTAGGCTTAGTCATTCTCCACTGGATATTTGCATTTTTTTTCCTTTTAATTCCTATTTCAAAACTAGGAAGTTTGCTTTGCTTATAACCACTTCCTCCTTGATCTGTGTTCCACCTTCCATTGTCCATTTCAGAGAAAAGCAGTTTTTTTGATGCCTACTTCTCCATTTTCTTTTTGTATACCTTTCTTCTCATCTACCCCAAATGTCAGCAATATCAAGTCACATTCTGTTATTCTTCCATTTTGACTATAATATATTCCTTTTACTCTATTCCCCTCTTAAAATCTTCAGAACAAAAATCAATCCATATCCCTCAGATCCTTTCTGAACTCCTTCAATACCCTCTGAAGATATTAAGATTCAGAAATACACTTGTTTCTGAATTCCCTCCGTAGAATTTGACTGTTACATTATCTTGTGGCTCCTTCGACTGCTCAAATAAATTGGCTTTTCTAGGTTTTGCTTAACTCATGTCTGCACTTCAAAGATGCTACTCAACTCTGGTCTTTTTCTCATCAAGTATAACTAAATGCTCTCTATTTCATTATAGGCTATTTTTCCCACTGTAGGATTCATAATAAGGTATTCTGGGTTGGAAGTCTGTAACAGGTTAATAAAGAAACCTCCAGGTCATATGATGCTGCCAATGATCCTTGCTACATAAAACTCCTCCCTTTCTGGTTGCTTAAAAGTATATTTTTCCTTCACCACAAGAGCTTTTGACTGTGGCCATGAAATTCTTGTGACATTTTGGGGGGAATTTCTTTTAGGAAGTGATCAGTGAATTCTTTCTGCTCTTTGTCCTGTGCTCCCAGGAAATATTGGAAGTGTTCATTTATGATTTCTGGAACTGTAACTGGGGGTCTTTTTACAAAAATCATAGGTTTTAGGGAATCAGATGAGACTGAAATTGTCTTTCCTTGACCTGTCTTCTAGGTAGTTATTTTCAGTATGTCTATTTTTTTTATAATTTTTTTCTGTTCCTTATGGTTTTGTAAAGTCATAATTTTCAGGGATTCCATTTATTGGAAACTTTCTTTCATTTTTTCTAAGTATTCATGAATTCCTTGTAAGGAAAATCCATCTTTTTCCCCTTTTAGCTGAGTTAGTCTGGAGTTATTGAGTGACTCTCCTGTGTTGAGATTTTGGGTTATGTCTGGATCTAAAATGATTCTTTATGGTGATAGATGACTTCGGTTTAATAATCTCTCTAACATCTCCCATTGGGTCATACACCTTTGGGTGGTGTAGTTACTTATGTTGGGCTTCGATCTTAGTCACCTGAGCTCAAACATTGACCTTTACCTCCTGGGTTTAGGTTCCCTTGATTTTTCAATTTCAGATCACTTGACCTTCAAGCCCCTCTATGGCATCTCAGGAAAAAAATCCTAAGAGCTCCTCCTTTGGGAAATGTCCAATAGAGAAATTTTCTCAGGTTTGAGTTTGGGGGCTTGAGCCAAGTGAAATAAACATGGCTCCCCCACCAAGCAGATATAGACATTTTTGACACAAGGATTAGTATGTAATCATTATAAATATGTGAACAACTAACTTTTTTTTAACTTAATGCTATTCCATTTGCTTTTTAAATGCCCCTACAAGACTACATTAGATAATCTTCATCCTTTCACAAAATTTGCTGTTTTCCCACTCATATGGAATCCACATTTTAGAAAACTTACAATTCATTCAAAGCTAACTAGGAAACTAATGAACATGTCAAACAAGAATCACATTTTTATTTCCCAGACAGCTCAGTTATCTTACAAAAATTAAAAACAAAAACAAAACAAACATGAATTACGACCATTCCAGGATTTGTAGTTTTCCAGATTTCTCACAAATGATATGAGGCAGATGGAAATATTTGCTAATTTATGCCCTGCCTTTTGGGAAAGTGATATATCAGTGAGCCTATATCCAACTGAATTATGTGTGAACTTACGTGGTTTTTTTTAATGGTTGTAGAATCATTGTAGAAGTTTTCAAAATCTTAAAGGATTAGGAATAGAAATAGGAATAAAGCCTTAGGAATAAATCTTTAATAGGAGAAAAATGTCATTATTAATAGTACACTTATTTACTTTCCCAAAAGCCTAGCTAGAAAATGTTAAATAATTCTAGATTTACTTCCATAGCTTAGCTCTTTTCCCACAAAAGTGGGTGGTAGGACTAGAAAATTGGTCATGTGATACTCAAGGTAAAGCATCAGTGCTCCTTTGTGAGTTATTGTAATTGAAGGCAGCAGTATGAAGTTCTTCAGAACAGACCTGCTAATGTCTTGATAAGAGCAGATAAAAAGATTGGAAGAATTTTGTTGTTTTTTTTTTCTTTTCCACTCAATTTTTTTTGTCCTTGCTTTTTCAATCCACCATTAGGGTAGCCAGTAGTGGGAAAGATGCCACTGCCAAATATAACCTTCTGTCATTATAGAATGCAATCTTATTAATGTCAGTTATCAATTATGTATAAATTATATTTTCTATTTAAAAGATCCCGTAAACTCATCTTTGTATTACAAAACATCAAGAAAGTGCTAGAATTCAATAGTTCCCTAATTAACTACTTATCTAGGGCCAATGACTCTAAAGTGCCAAATAAATGTGCTGAAACTCAAAATTCTACATATACATGAAAATCCTTCCCAATTTCTCACTAAGAATCAACAGTTATTTCTTTAAAATATGTTTTGAAGTTTCCAATGGATAGGTTTCTTTTGTTCTAAATTATGTGGCAAAAACCTTGAAGCAAACTTCAAAAATATAGTAATACAGTTCACTGTAGGGAATAGACCATTTCTCTTAGATCATTTTTAATGTTTCTCCTCCCTTCCTACTGTAGAAAACATCTCTAGTATTGTTCCCAGTTGGCTAGAAATGAAGCCAAGTTCATGGGAAAAAGTGGTTCCATTCACCTACTCTTATTTTAATGTCTGCCTTAATACTTTTGATCTTTCCAAAAAGACTCTTTGATGCATAAAATTCTGAATTTTTGCACTGTTTGAACTGTTTAAAATTTTCTTTGTGATAAATATTTTCACTTAAAGAGAAGAGCTACTTACTCATGATGCCAAATTCATCTGGCTCTTACCTTTTTGTAAACTTGTTTTCCCATATAGTCTACACAAAGATCTGTGGTAGCATTTGTATTATTATCACTTTTACATTCACATGATTCAGAATATTTGTCGAAGTTCGTTCCCCAGTCAGCAGCTCCTTCAATCAAGCCACAGCACTTAAACTGTGAGGTAAAAAGACAGAGAGAGATGAAAGCTTACCTCTATAACTAATAGTATCTTTCTTATATGATGTTGTTCACAAGTAATCCCACTCCATCCCATTTCTTTGACTCCTTGTCCATTCAATATTTACATAGAAAATAGCCGACTAGTTTGCCTGTTCTGTAATATCTATCTCCATGTCTTTGAATAATCCCTTCACCATAGAAATTGCAGTCTACTTCAAAGCTCAACTGAAAAATCATTTACCTTCCATACAAAGCCTTTCCTAATCCCACCAGCTGCAAGTGTCAAACCCCAGCCAACCAGCAATGACAACAAAAAATGTATTTATTTGATATAAATTTTGTATATATTTACACATGTGTATTGCTTTCTCCAATAAAATGTAAGCTCCTTGAGGGCAGGAACCATTTTGTATTTGTCTTTGTATACCTGGTACCCTAGCACAGCACTGGGCATAAAGTAGGTTCTTAATAAATGTCTTTTAATTGTTCAATATGTCCCAGAATGGTAAAGAGGCTCTTTAGATGATCTAGGCAAATCCTGTCATTTTAGACATTTGATCTAGAGAGATGGACAGGAACTTGACCAGAGAGGGTAAGAGATAGAACAGATATCATGTCTTCAACTCCCAGTTCAATGTTCTTTCTATTAGGAAGTTGTACGCCAAGCTGTCTTTGGTATGCCCATTCACCCATATATTGGATTTGGTTTTAGAAGACCTAGTTCAGATCCTGACAAGACCCTTACCAACAGTATCACTTCAAAGAAAGCTTTGAGTCTCAGTTTCCTCCTATATGAAATGGAAAAAAATGATATTCCCAGTCTTTACATCAAAGGGGTGAGTTGTCTTCAGTATTCATTAAGAACAATCATCCTTCCATCTCAGCCTTTGTCTTAGCTCCTGCAAGCTCTGCAATTAGCTTGGATTCAGCTTGACATCCCGTGGCCTCCTTGTTGCAGAGTGTTCTCATGCTCTAGAGGCCTTTCCAGTGTTAGACCTTGATTTGCCTTCCCTAGACTGCATCTTTACCAACTCTTACTTACTGGGAATTGAGTGCCTTAGGCCTCACAGAACTTAATTACAAGAACCTTCCAGACTAAGGGCTCCCCACAATGCTGAACTCACAAGTCTCAACTCCAAACTACCTCCATGAAATTAAGCTTATAATAAAAAGTATTAAAATCAGTAAACATTATGTGTTAATAAAACTTTTGACAGGCAGTCTTGTATATAATAGAGAGACCTGGCCTCAAAATCAGGATGACCTAGATTCAAAAGTCCTACCTCTGAGACACGTGACTCTTGGCAAGTCACAACTTTTCGGTACCCTCAGACAACTCTCTAAGATTATGGACAGCAGAATAGTTGTTGGCCTATGTTAGGAAAGGTAGGGGAAAAAGGAAGGAAATAAACATAAAGCACCTATTATATGCCAGACATTGTGCTAAATTGCTTTTTTTTTTACAAATATTATTTCATTTGATCCTCACAAAAGAACCCTGTGAGGGAGGTGCTAGTATCTGAGGTTGGATTTGAATTCAGGTCTTCCTGACTTGAGACCCAGTGCTCTGCATGCTAAGTGCTACCAAGCAGCCTCAAAAAAGAAGTAATACAAGAGGGCCCTCCACCCTGATAAAAATCACAGGTCTGACCAAAAGTAAAAAAATACTAAAATATTTTATAACACACAGCTTATCCAATTAAAGTTTAAATTATAAAAATAAAAGTATATTTTTTACAATTACCTTCTTCCAAACCATGGCCATGGCAATCCTTGGTCTCAGGGCCTGTTCTCAGAATAATATTTTTTTCCATCCTTTTTTTTTGGGGGGGGGGGGAGTGGAGGCAATGAGGGTTAAATGATTTGAAAGGGGTTAGGCAGCTTTTAAGTGCCTGAGGCTAGATTTGAACCCAGGTCCTCCTGACTCCAGGACCAGTTCACCATGCACTGTACCACCCAGCTGCCCCTTGGAATAACATTCTTAAAATTATTGAATGAAATGCTGAATTTCAATTTGAGGTTAATGAAAAATGTTTTTCCCATCTACAGTTTGACCACAGAAATCTCTCCATGGGTCTCTACTATGGATCCCAGGTTAAGAACCCCTGTATTCATCATTTTCAATTTAATTGTATAAAATGTTAATATCCTCCTACCGTGTTTCACCGGTAATAAGACCTATCCCGAAAATAAGCCCTCCCCTTACTGTGTACGATTCCTCTAAAATAAGCCCTCCCCTGAAAATAAGCCCTATTGAGATTGCTACTTTAGTGAAGGTGATCTCCTGCGCTACACGCTACATTACGGTACCTTCTGTATGCACCATCCCCCCCCAACCCCCGTGAAACGCACGCCGTGCTCCGAGCTGCATCCAATCAGAGCTGCAGCAGTGAGCACGTCATCCTGTTCTTCCCCGGTGATTTGCTTGCTGGCGCCATTGAGAGCAGTGCCGCGGAGGAGAGCTGAGGCAGGACAGCATAAAAACCCGGTATGTAAGCGGGAGTGAGGGGGCATGATGGAGGATAAAAAGGGCATGATGGAGGAAAAAAGAAGAACTCAGGGGGCATGGTGGAGTGAAAAGAAGGACTGATGGTCATAATTTTATTATTCTGTCTGTTTTGACCCCCAGACATGAGTACAAAAAGGAAGAGCTACAGTATACTGTTGAGTATAAGAAAGCAATTGTAGAGGAGTCACATGGCAAGAATCTTGCAGTTTTCTGTAAAGAAAAACTTTTGGATCTTCGAATGGTCAGAAAATGGAGAGCAGATTATAATAACCTCAATCAACAGGTGGATGAGGGAAAAGGGAAAAAGCGCAGGTCTGGATCAGGTCGGCAGCCCTTATATCCTGACTTGGAGATCCTCATTGGTGAATGGATTGATGACAGGAGAGCAAAGGCCTTGGTTGTGCGCAGGGCTGATATTCAAGCATTTGCCCTTTCAATAGCACCAGAGTTTGAAATGGTCTCAGAAGGATTCAAAGCATCACAACACTGGTTGGACGGTTTCCTTCAACGGTATGAACTGTCCCTAAGAAGATCAACAACACTGTTTAAGCTGGAAGATGCTGAAGTTGTTAAACGTGCACTTGCATTCAAGTCCTTTATTGATAGGATCGACATTTCCAAGTACCAAACCTGCAATATGATTGCTATGGATGAAACTGCAGTGTTTATGTGACAAGGATCTCAAACAACAATTCATCACAGGGGTGCAACGTCAATCTACATTCTCACCACTGGCTATGAAAGTGCACGGGTCACCTGTGTTTTGGCAATTCGTTTGGATGGAAAGAAAGCCACACCTCTAATCATCAGTAAGGGCAAGAAAGATAAGATTGAACGTGTATCTGGCATTTACGTTCTTGAAACCGAAAAAGCCTGGTGTACACAAGCCGTTATAAGAAAGTGGGTTGATTTAATGCTGCCACTTGTTACGCGAGGTAACCAAAGAGGTCTGATAGTCTGGGATTCAGCCAGCACTCACCGCGCTAAAGAAATGAAGAACTTCCTTGCAGAGAGAAGAATAGATCAAGTAATGATTCCTG
This sequence comes from Petaurus breviceps papuanus, assembly GCF_028583685.1. Taxonomy (NCBI): domain Eukaryota; kingdom Metazoa; phylum Chordata; class Mammalia; order Diprotodontia; family Petauridae; genus Petaurus; species Petaurus breviceps. The sequence goes on from NW_027185720.1 coordinate 990,660, forward strand.
CAGGAATGACTGCCTATCTCCAGACCCTTGATATTGCAATAAAGAAGCCATGCAAGGACCATTTGCACATGGAAGTCAATGACTACATTGAAAATAGAATGGAAAAAAATCAGCGTGGAAACTTTGTGAAGCCCTGTCTGCAAGAAGTCGTGACTTGGGTGAAGAAGTCATGGGATAAAATTACTGACAGCTGTGTTGCCAAGGCACTACGAGCAGGTTACCTGGACAAGACATATTCATTTAAAGAGAGCTATATTGCTGGACATGACAGATTGGGTCCACTTCTTCTGAAGGAAATGGAGGCGCAAGACATCCAGGATGGAATTCAGGGTATGGACACTTATGACGATGTTGTTGAAGAAGATGACATGATCATTATTGAATAAAGGTACATTTTTTGTTTACATTTACCTGTTCATTAAAATAAGCCCTCCCCTGAAAATAAGCCCTCTGGTGTTTTTCTGTCCAAAAAAATTAATAAGACAGTGTCTTATTATCGGGGAAACATGGTATGTACAAGGTACTGTACAAAGGATTGTAGAGCCAAAAATCAAATGGTCCCCTCCCTCATTGAATTATATCTAAAAAAATCATGGCTTATAATTGCTTATCTTTTTCTCCCAGTCAGTGAATTAGCATTTTTTAAGTTCCCAGGTGCTATGTTAAATACTAGGGGTTCAAAGACAGGCAAAAGTCCCTGCACTCAAGGAGCTCACAGTCTAATCATAGACTGTCCTACAATCTGTAAAATGGACATTCTGATGCTCCTCTAAAAGCAACAGACAAGATGGAAATTGAAAAGCTGAGAAGAATCATGCTTCACCCCCAGTATCTCCAGTGAAGCTCTCCAATTACCTGCTTTTGAAAATGGTCCAAGTTCTTTCTAAATATTTCAAATTCACTACCTTCTTTGGTCAAAGTTTTCACTTGTTCTTTGAAAAGCATTTTAAATGTTTCTTCAATCTGTACAATAAAATCAAATATAAAAAGTGAGCCAAGGCAGTGAGTTGTACCACAGTTGGCCTAATGTGGCATCATCCACCTTCCATATACCCACCTTGGATTTGTAGACAACACCTACTACACCTGCAGCAATCTGAAGAATTACAATGAAAAGTAGTCCAATGAAGAACTAAAGAGAAAAGCAACAGTGAGCAAATAATAGTCCCGTTTCATCCAATAATAACCCAAGGTCATGCTAACCTGGCAATAACATCACTTCATGGTCAACTCAGGATACTATTAGTCCACAAATGGTATATTACCAAACATGTCACTTTTCCCTTCCTTCCACTTCTCCTAAAAATGGTTTTGTTTTTCCATTTCACTTCTCAGTAATACTTTGACAGAAGAGGAAGGCTTTGAAACAGCATAGTATCTGGGCCACAGAAAGGGCTTAAAAAATGTCTGTTGACTGATTGAATGAAACCAAAATGCATCATTAAGTTTCCTTACCAATTCCAGGAATGGCTTGACAAAAGAGAAGGTTGAAGCTATAGGCCAATGTTTGGGGATTAAATTGTAAAAATGAAATTCATAGATTGAAATTCATAGATATGCTTCCTCCTCCCCTCACATCCCAACCTTCCTCAACATCTGCATAGTTTGTGAGAATGAGTCAACCCTGAGTCACATTTGCAGAAAAATTGTATGATAAATACAATGAAATTTTTTTAAAAAGGTAATTTTTCCTAAGGCTTAAGAAAGTATAAAAGAGGGGCAGCCAGGTAGCACAGTGAGTAAGAGCACTGGCTCCAGGTTGGGATGACCTGGGGATCGAATCTGGGCTCCGACACTAAACACCTACACAGAAACACCTGGCCGTGTAACCTTCAGCAAGTTACTTAACCCCAATTGCTTAGGGGTGTCCAGGTGGTTCAGCAAGTAAGAGCACTGGCTCCAGTGTCGGGATGACCTGGGGATCAAATCCAGGCTCAGATACTTAACACCACACCCAGAAATAACTGGCCTTGTAACCTTGAGCAAGGTACTTACCCCTGATTGCTTTAAAACAAAAAAGAAAGTAGAAAAGAAAGTCACAAATCCCCTTCCCGCTGAATAGGCTTTGTTCCACCAAAAAAAAAAAATTAATAAAACTTTAGAGTTGATGAGTTTCATTTAACTCTTACCTACATCCTAAGTCTTGGAACAATAAGAAATAAATCTTATAATAAACTTTCTTTTGGTGGAAAAACAATTAGGGAATTGCTAAATTGATGTCAGACAACTAGGTGGAGCTGGGCTGTGCCTAGAATCAGGAAGACTCATCTTCTTGAGTTCAAATCTGGCCTCAGACATTTACCATGTATGACCCTAGACAAATCACTTATTTGCCTCAGTTTCCTCATCTGTAAAATAAGATAGAGGAAGCTTCAAACCACACCAGTATCTTTGCCAACAAAACCACAAATGGAGTCACAAAGAGTCACACAACCAAAAAATCACTCAACAACAGCAAATACAGCAGGAAGTGAAGCTCAAGTGAGATCAGAGGACTTGGAATTGAATCCCAGCTCTGATATTTACCACAATTGGGACTCTGAGCCTTGGGTTTTGTCATCTATAAAATGAGGACAAGGGACTAAACGACCGAGTTCCATTTTAGCCCTCATTCTATAATCTCCTGATCTCCTAGAAATGACTTTACCTTTCTCCCTCCTAAATTACATCTTATTGAGCCTGCCACAATATTCTGGACTCTCAAGATATTTTTTTAAACAGCATCAGTTGAAAGCAGTTGCCAGTGCAAATGATCCTCACCCAACTGGTGAAATATTGAAAAAGGTAATAAGTTTTTACATAGTACCTACTATATACCAGAGATTGCACTAAGCACTTTCACAAATTTTCCCTCATTTGATCCTTATGACAACCTTAAGAGGTAGGTGCTATTGTTAATGCCATTTTACAGTTGAGGAAACTGAGTCAAACTGAGGTTAAGTGATTTGCCCAAGATGACACAACTAGTAAGTATCTGAGACTAGATTTGAACTCAGATCTTCCTGATTCCAGGTCAAGGACTCTATCCCCTACACCACCCAGCAAGACATGGGAACTGGAACTGAAGACAGTTTTCACAGGTCTCTGTTCCAATAATCTTTCTGTGTGAAACATCGCCACAGATATCTCAATTCCCATATTCTATCCTTAAGTACAAATGTAAATACTGTATAGATCTTTCTAAGTTTGCTAAGGGAAAAAAAAAAAGATAAGTGTCATCAGACTTCCCAAAATCCAGGACAGAGACCAGGGCATTGAAACCTACCAATAGCAGCATGAAACGATTTTCTTTCACAGCACCACAGCATCCCAGGAAACCAAGGACCATGATTATGGCACCCACAGATATCAAGAGATTTGCAGCGGCATGTACTTCCACCATATCTTCTTCTACACTGATGATCTGGAGACAAAAGATAAGTTAGTCACAATATAGCCCTTTCCTTAAGCTATTCCAATCATTTTCCAAGCATACTTCCCAACCCACCACAAATACTTTTAGACAGCTAAATGGTACAGTACATAGAGGGTTGGACCTGGGGTCAGGAAGAACTGGGTTCATATCTGGCTTCAGGCTATTACTAGCTATGGAACTCTGGGCAAATCACTAAATCTCTGTAGGCTTCATTTTTCTCATCTATTAAAAAAAATAGATCAACTACCTCACAGGATTGTTGTGAGGACAAAATGAGATATTTCTAAAGCACTTTGCAAATCTTAAGTCATTAGAGATAAATGCTAGTTATTATCTCAATTATCATCATTACTAGAGTTGAATAGGAAAGATGCAGTGACTAGGAAAGCTTTGAAAACAATTTCATCATAGCTAATGTAATTTTTAGTTCATATGATCTGTGACTTACAGTCATATATTAGACCAGTTATACACTTAGCTTGAGCACAATATCAAGATTTGGTGACATTGAATTCGTGAATTGGCTAGCAAAATAAAAAAATCTTTTACAGAGAGACCTAGGCAGTGCAGTGGATAGAATGCTGGACCTGGAATCAGGAAGACCTGAGTTTAAATCCAGCCTAAGACATTTACTATCTGTGTGACCCTGGGTGAGTTACTTAAACCTGTTTGCCTCAGTTTCCTCATCTGTAAATAGACATAATTAATAGCACCTACCTCCCAGGGTTGTCGTGAGAATGAAAGTATTTAACATTTGTAAAAGTACTTTGAAAACCTTAACACGCTATATAAATGCTGGATTAAAGACATCAAAGAGACAAAAACTTTAAAAAGGATTTGGGTTGGCAGTTTTTCCTGGGCCAGTCATTCACTGGGACAGCCTTAGTTTGGTAACAACAGCAACTTCCCATGAAAATCAGAGTCATAGCTAAAGAACTAACCCCCTTTCTTGGCTCTGATTTATATGGAATTTGTAATGGCACAAAGCATGCATTTAGTTCATAAAAGCAATCAGCCAAAGAATAATACCCTAATATAATAATAATAAAACAAGCCTGGGTATTCCAAGTCTTCATGATATCTACCCTGACTCACTAAGTCATGAGACCTATTCAACAACCTTTGCACCAAAGAACTGGAAAGAACTCAAGTGATCCCAAGAGAAAGCCATCTAGCCCAACCAACCACCTCATTTTTCAAGTCAAAGTAGAATCTGTTTCACTCTCTGTCATTGTCATCCCAGTATACAGAAAAGTAACTTCACTTGTAGTAAGTAGTTAGTAAATGCTTGGTGACTTGTCTAAGCTTGTAAGTGAAAAAAATTGAATTAGCACCAAGGCCTGCTCTCCTTACTCTACCACCATTTTTTATTCTAGACAGGATTCATAATGCATTTTCCTTCGAGACATTTTTGTACATACTAAGTAGAGAATCTTCTCAAAATACCACAAAATTCCCCTTCCCTACACCTTGAGAATCTATTATCCTTAACATCTTCCATCAGTATTTTATTTTACCTTTCTAAAAAGAAAATTAAATCATGCCTATGGTTTCATTGGTGTTTCAAAAGAGTGAATTTCCAGTGAAGAATTCTTTTCACCAATGAAGATTCATTCCTATTCTAGTTTTAGAGTTTCCTGGGTCACTAACATGATCATTATTCAGAGGCAGGCTTCCAACTCAGGTCTTCCTGTCTCTAAGGCCAGTTCTTTATCCACTATGCCATACATAATTTCACATATCCTTAATATACTTAAACATTGCTTTTGTTGATTTTTAATGTGGTTGTTGCTACTGACTATGGCACTTTACACATAAAATGTGTGTGTTCCTTTTAGTCTTTCCTTATTCAAGGACCAGAGAAGAAATGCCCTGTGACTTGCTTGGTATGTCCTTTCACATTCATCACCCACCTCTCCTCCACCCTAGGCCTCAAGATTCTTATCTTTAAAATGTTGGCTTTTCCTAGATAATCTCTAATGTCCCTTTCATTATGAAACACCAAAACAGATTTTTAGCAAGAATCTAGAATTAGATTAATTCTCATGTGATGTTTATGACTGGCCATTAACTCATTAGAGTACTATATCTAATTCTGGCATTTCCCTCTTGGAATCATCCTGAAGATGATCCTGAGTGTTAGAGGAGAATAATGAATGGGAATTTGTCTAATTAAGGAGTATAACTTATTTAGAAATCATGAGCTTAACTTTCATCTGACTTCCTAAAATTATGGTTGGTTAAGTACTAGCCCTAATTTTCTATGAAGCTGGAAGGTCATATGACCCCACTGAGAAATTTAGGTGGCAAGAAAAAGGAGGGATTTTTTTCTTTTTTGGAAAAAAAAAAGGATGTTGACTCTTGTTACTTTCCTGTTCTTAAGGAAAGCTTAAGGAAGAGCTAGTAGAATGGGAAGAATGAATACAAATATAAGTGAAAAAGAATGCAGAGGTTTGCTCCCAAAGAATAGTTAAGTTGTCTTGTGATTAAACCCTGTTTTCATGCTCCCATATAAAAGCATGGGTCTCAGGGCAGTGCGAGAGTTTCTAAGCAAGATGAGTGGGTCTGAGTTAAGAGGCGGTCAATTACCATCAGTCAAGATGTACTGAAATGAAAGAAGCCATATCAAAGTGAAGGTGTACTTTTTGGCAATGATGGAGGTTGGTCCTGAGGGAAAACAAGAATCTCTGGGAACTGTAACAGTCAATAAACATTTATCATGTTACTATGTAGTGTGCTAACACTGGGTATACCAAAAAATAGGTCAATAGACAGTCCCTTATCTCAAGCTGCTATATCACTATTTTAAGGGGGAAACAATATGCAAACAACCAAGCTACATATGATAAATTTGAAATAGTTAACAAAGGGAAGGCACTGAAATGAAAAGGGATTAGGAAAGGCTTCCTTGTAGAAGGTAGGATTTTAGCTGGGACTTGAAGGAAGCCAGGGAGGCCAGGAAGTACAGATGAGAAGGGAGAATATTCCAGACATGGAAGGACCATAAAATTTATATCCTGGTAAGGAGAAATTCTCCACCTGCAACTTTCTTTTTTCCCGTGATTCTTGATTTTGTGTCTGTCTGTCTTTCCTAAAACCCTAACACTTTAAAATGTGTATTTTTTACACAGTTAAGTTGGTTTTTTTTATTCAAATAAAGCTACATTTCCTCCACGAAAATCTGTTTAGCAGCAAGTGTCTTAGTGTGGACTTGCTTGCTTGTTCCTGGAGATTCAGATTTAGCTCAGTAATCATGAACATCACATGAGAATTAATGGAATTCTAGATTGTTGCTAAAAATATACTTCGGTGTTCTATAATGGAGGGGGCATTATAGAGGTTATCTATGAAAACTCAACACATTTTAGATAAGAACTTTGAGGCCTAGAGTAGAGGAGAGTCAGGTGATAAAGTACATACCAAGCAAGACATAGCCTCACAGGGACAGAAATCCTTCTTTAATATATTAAGCAGGTGTGACATACTAACAGATATAACAGCAATTTTTTTTCATTAACAAGTACTAGTGGGAGGAAAATTAAAAAAAAAACTAGTGGAGAAAGAAGAAATGAATAATGTTTTCATATCATTAATATCTTCCATGAAAAAGCAGCCCAATTATCTCCCATAAGCCAGAGTTCCCTCAATGGATACCTTTTATCTCTAGGATAGTTATTGGTTTTAAGTTAGCCCTCAAACCATTTTCTTTACTCTATAACCTTTAAGCACCCTTCTCTAGACTCATAACCCACACCTAAGATCAACAGGAAACCAGGATTGCTTGATGAGGGGAAAAATGTGTAATAGAACCATCAGTATTCAACCACTGTAATCTCATGCATTCAATAAATACAACCTCTGATTCTGCCCCTCTAATAGGCAACTGATGGGCTAGATTTGGGAAATAAATGATTCTCAGGGCCAAAATGGAGTACAAGAAAAGAAGGACAGTTGGGTAATGTATAATATCCCCTCCATCCCCTAGTGGCATCTTCCCTAGCCAAAGGACTTGGGAGTAATCATCTGCTTATGTCTTCATAGGTTTATTGAGGAAGGTTAGTTTATGATATGTCCAGTTCAGCCCAATATAATCCAATAAGCATGTAACTACACACCTGCCATTGTGCTAGGTGTTACAGGTACAAAAATAAAATTTTAAAAATCCCTGCCCTCAAAGGGTTTATATTCTACTCCAGATTATCTGTGGGACTCATGGTTACTAAAATGGACCATTCTATGGCCAATCTGTTCCTTGAGCCTGTATTATTAGTGCCATGTATCACCGGCATATTTTCAACATTCACCTACAACTTATTAGTAGCTAGCATTTACATAGAGCTTCCAAGTTTGCAGAGGGCTTTACAAATATTATTTCATCTTAAAACAACCTTTGGAGGGTAGATACTATTATTATCTCCATTTTACAGATGAGGAAACTGAGGCTGAGAGGTTTAAGGGACATGCTATGGGTCACACTGATGTCAAGTGACTGAAGGCCACATTTAACTTCAGATCTTCCTCTCTCCAGGTACAACACTTTATCCATTACACCACCTAGCTATGTATATAACTATGATAGGCAACCATTTGTCCTCAAGAAGCTTACATCTTATCGTGGAGTGGGGTGGTTAGATGCCATGGACAATAAATAAGCTAATATAAAGTAAATGTGAAATAATAGGGGCTGGGTAAAGTGAATCAGTAATGATCTCATGGAGATATCACTTGAACTGGACCTTCAAGGCAGAAAGGGATCTCTTCCTTTTTTCTTTTCCCTTTTCCTTCCTTGTTCCTTTGCCCAGAACATCCAGCCCCCATTGAGTGACCAACTATGCACTTAATAAAGGCTTCCTGGAGGAGATCTAACTTATTTGTTCATACTCAGAATAGAATTTTGCTCTCGGTTATTTTTTACAAACAAGAATGGAATCGTTGTGGAGGAAACTTTAACTTACATCTCTGCCATGTTTGTTGACACGTACATATATTGACACTCCCAGGATAACGCAGCCACATAACTACAGGTAAAAGAAAAAATGTCATATTAGAGTAAATTGATACTTGAGATCAGATCTTTGATTTCACAGCTAGGTCTTAATTACTGGGAAGAAGAATCTCCTGAAGTGGTTGAATTATTAGAATTTACACGGTATATCTTCTTTGTTCTGGAAATAATTACCATACTTGACACATAATTTTGTATAGTACAAATTCTTATACATACTACCATGCCCAGGGGGGTTCGTTATTCACACTAATCATGACCTAGTATGTTCCATGGAAATCCTAGAAAAGGGAAGCTACTTCAATGAGCCAGTCAATGAAGGGCAGGACCTACTCTTCGATAACTCTTTTTCAAATTACCATTTTTTTCAAATCAACAAAAATCTGTCTTCTCTCCTTCCCTCCCACCTAACTACCCATCCCCAGTTCATGATGAAATAAAAACAAAACCCCTAATATAGAAGTGTATAATCAAGAAAAATAAATTTTGGGGGCAGAGCGGCTAGGTGGTGCAGTGAATAGAGCATTGGCTCTGGAGTCAGGAAGTCCTGGGTTCAAGTCCAGCCTCAGATACTTAACACAAAAAACTAGCAATGTGACCTTGGGCAAGTCACTTAACCCCAATTGCCCTCCAAAAATCAAAAAAAGAAAAGAAAAAGAAATTTCTCCATTGACTAAGTCCAAAACAATATGTAGATCCCATTCTGCACTCAGGCCTTCATCCCTCTATCAGGAAGTAGGTAACATGTTTCATCGTTAGCCCTCTGGGGCAATGGTTGGCCATTATGTTGATTAGAGCTCCTGAGTCTTAGAGAATTGCCAAGAGCTCTCAGGGCAAAGTGACTTACTTGCCCAGGATCACACAGCAGAGGCAAGAATTGAAAGCCAGCTCTATCCGCTGTGCCATGTTGCCCCAAGAGGAAAGTTATCCTCTAATTCTATGGTATCTAACTGCAGCAATTAGAAAAGATTGTTCTTATATAGGTTATAGATTAGATTAGATTAGATAGATGAGAGATTCATAAATGACTATGTGTGGGGTTAGGACCTGTTAATCCTTCTCTGCTTCATACACAGTTTATGTGTCTGTGGAAGTGAAATCACCTCAAATTGAAATGCAAATGTGTGTATATGTATGTGTGTATACATCTATAATATATATATATATATAAATAACAGTAAGACTATGTTGTCTTTAAATGTCTTTAAATATAATATATATTAGAAAAATTATGTTATCTTTAAATACACACAATGTATATATGCAAAACATACAATATTTTGTGTGAATGAGTGTGTATATATATATATATACATTTATATATACACATGTACACACACAAACACACACACACGTACATATCCAATACTGTTTCTAATAGACAGTACCAAGTCAAAATAAGTTCCAGCCATTTAAAGACAACCTAGTCATACTAATTCCAGAAGTTCATCTCCAAGGCAGTTTTCCAGAGCAAGAATGAAATGAAGTGCACTAATTGCCAACTATTCATTTGTGATACAAGAAACAGGGCACTGTTTTGGGGAAGGCAGGAGACAAGAAGGTATTCACAAAATTCGGTGTTAAGCAACTATGACCTGAGTTTCAGGCTTGTGTCTTCCAATAAAATTAATGCCTGCATTTTTTGTTCCCCCTTTCTTTGGTCCTAGAATTCACTAGTAAAAGAAACAATGAGGAACAGTACTTAGAGTCTTCCACTTCTGAATGACTTTAGCAGATTATTTCATTTGGACCACAGCCACTATATAAAATGTAAAACACATTGACTTATTTTAAGTAAAATTCTAGTATTTGGGGGAGCAGGGTGAGTTAAGATGTATATTATGGTTTCCAAAAAAATGAATAAATCATGGAAACTTTATTGGTAAGAGATTCTGAGGTGTCTGTTGAAGTACAATGCAATGGGCAGAAAGAAGTGGCAATGGACTATAGCTGCCCTGGCCTTGTTAATAGATTCATAGGAGAAATAGAAAGTTAAAATTCAGTAACTTACCTTTCCCTGACATTCCTCCCTCCCTAATGAACTATGATCCATAATTTTTGGTTTTAAATTTTAAGTTTCTGTGTTTATTTCCTGGTAATATTAGCAAAAAGCATTTGTGGTGCCACATTCTAGGGGACTTCAGAGGGGACTTATACCCTGCTGACCTCCCCACCACACACACACACACACACACACACACACACATTTTATGAGGCTTAGAAATAGATATTCCTTTAAACTCTTAGGATTCTAGTGTCCACCACTTTCCATTTCTTTCTTTAAAAAAAATGAGGGGGCAAGTAGGTAACACAATGGATAGAGCACCAATTTTGCAGTCAGGAGACCCTGAGTTCAAATTTGACCCCAGACACTTGACATTTACTAACTGTGTGACCTTGGGCAAGTCACTTAATCCACATTGCCTCACAGACAAAAAAAGTTGGGTTTTTTTTATTCTGAACCTAAACACAAGACAGACAAAGGCATAGAGTTATAGAGAAACAAGTAAAGAGAGAGAGATAAAAAGAAATAGAATTCACATGCACACAGCAACACTCATTGAACAATGTCTCCATTTCATACCTCACTTTAAAAAATAGCATATAATAACTCCCTTCTTTGCATTCTTAAATACTATTTCAATGGCCCTCTTTTGGGGTTGTATCAACTGTGCTAATCCTTCCTCACTCCCTACTCCCAATTAAATACAGAGGCAGGATTTGAAACCAGTTCCTCTGACAAGAGTCAGTGCTTTTTACATTGTAACAAAATTTAAATTCTCACATTTTAAAGTTAAAATGAAATTTTTCCATTTTTTAAATTTTCATATTTTTGAAAATTAATTTAAAATAAGTTTACATTTGGATATAGCACAAAATTATAACATTTCCAACTAGATTTATTCAAACAAGCAATGGATAATGAATACAATGAGAAATGGTTCAAGGAAAATATGTAAACATGGATTACCACCATTTCTTATGGTAGTTTAACTAATATAAATCAGTCACCACAATGAGAAGGCCAAGAGGACCTAGAAAATACCACAACTAGCAAGTAACTGATCTTCTTCCCAGGGAGAAAAATATAATAAACAAGAGAGAAAAAATGTTAAAAAAAAAAAACTCACAGAAAAGAATGGCATAAAATTATGAGGAATATTTCTTCATAAACAAGTAGAAGAAAGAATGAAAATTGTAGGAAGCTTAGTATGAGATAAAGTAAACTAGATCAACACAAGTTATACATTTGAAGGTTAACCTAGAAGAATTGTAAGTAGATTAAATATGAACCAGACCTGTTAACATTTCTATGATAAACTCTTTTCTTCATCTGTGACAATTACAATATTTGCACTTTCTCAGGCCTCATGATGATAGGAAAGTGGAAATGGTCCCTTAAAAGGGGGGCCTAAACTAGACCAAATATACAGAGCTAGCCCATGCTGAATGTGGAACAACTTTGGGGTCCTTTTGGGACAGCTTCTCAAAAATGAAACTGAGGAAGATGCCAAGAGATTGGGAAAAAATTACATATGGTATTACCACCAAAAAGGGGGATAGATCATATCAATTAAGTACTGACATATATACTCACTATCTTATAGTAATTTTAAAAACTCTTTATTAGAATAATCTACATATACACCAAGTATATCTTGATGAAAATATAGAGGCAGACTTTTGCAATTGACCGGACTATTGGCTTATTTTCACACAATTGAAAAATAGAGAAAATAAAAGATCTTACTATGCTTATTATTTTAAAGTCAATTAATTGAATAGAGTAAGACACATTTATTTTTCTGCCACTTATATTAGCAATTCTATTTTTTGAAATCATGGGACAATGAATGGAATCTGATAAGATGCTTCTTATGGACATCATATGTCATGAGATTCCTTGATAGGAACAAATATAAATGACATCTAAGTTGGAGAACCAAATGGAAAAATTCTCTATCCATGATAAAATATTCTAGATATTCTTCTTTGTGGATCACATTATGTTGATTTCACTAAGCTTAGAACACTGAATTTTAAAAATGAGATCTACAAATACACAAGAGCATTTAAACCAATGTCAAATCCATATAGTAGAAACTAAATGTATAGAGTCAGTCTTGAGTCTACAACATTTAGTGAGGTGGACAGATCTTAGAGCTGATCCCTCTGTAGGTGTATCTTGGAAAGAGACTGACAATGAGCAATAGGCTGGGCCCAGTTAGAATTTAATAAGATGAGAATGAATTAGATGATTTTAGGGAAATTGTGCAATGCTTTCAAAGATTCATGAGTAGTTTTCTTATACAAAAACCTATCTTTTTTAACATCAATATTTTTTGGACTATTCTTTATGGTTCTGAATCCTTTTACACCATAGTCTCTGACCCATTAAAACTATGGAGAGGGGATGGCGCCAGGTGGCCCAGTGAATAGAGTACCAGCCCTGGAGTCAGGAGGACTTGAGTTCAAATCCGGCTTCAGACACTTAACACAAAAACTGGCTTGTGACCTTGGGCAAGTCACTTAACCCAAATTGCCCTCCAAAAAGCAAAAAAAAAAAAATGTGGAAGACCCAAGGGTAATAGAGGTGCATGGTAAGCTTATATAGACTGCAGTATGTTACAAATATTGACCTGTACACAATAAATGAACTAAAAACGATATCCTCCAGGAGATGAACAACTGTGAAATTACATAACCAGAGTAAGAGATAACATAAGTAGGACTGATAAGTGCTGGCTTACTAATATCAGAATAAAGTTAATTGACCTAAAAGAGGTCCTCTGTCATACTCACTAGACCCCCTATTGGGGATTTCTGAGAGCACATAGACAAGAGTCATATAGGACAAGAACATGAAGACATTTCAATTAATATCATTAGAGGGAGTATCCATAGGAATGAAACACACTCCCAGAAATCCTGAAATAAAACCAATTTAATTAAATCTCCTAACAACTTTGAAGATCAAACTATGCATAAAGGTAATGAAAACAACTCTTTTTCCTATTTATGAGAACTTTCTAGCCATGGGAAAAATAAATGTAAACTAAGAATTAAAAGAGTAATTATCTAAATATTTTAGAAACTAAGATTGTTTTGCTCAAGCTGCAACCTTCCAAAATAGCTACAATTTCTTGTGACTAAACAAGCTAGTTTTGCCTACCACAGTTTTATTGCCACAGTTCAATGGGTTTCATAAATGAAAAGATTAGGGGCCTATTTATTCTAAACAAAATTTAAAGCTATTATTTATTTTAAAGGTATTACTTATTTTAAAGGTATTATTTATTCACTCATACCAGTGATCACTGATGAAACTGATTAAATTCTTGCATTAAGTTTTGGTGACATGAAATTAACCATATAGTTTTTTCTGATATTTCTTAAAGCTCATTTCTCTTCTATTTTTCTTAAAAGTTACCATTGGGTCATAATTGATATTAGCCTAAAAAAAGACCTCAATCATAGTCAAAATTGGATTCTATTATGGGAAGGAAGTATATTTCAATCCTTTCTTTGGTATAACCTCAGCAATTTTTAAGCTTTTTCTATGACATTTTCAGTGTTCTCACAGTTGGGGGACTAACACTGACATCATTCCTTGTTAGGTTGTATTTTATTTTATTACTGGAGAATTTTTGTAATTTTTAATCTTATTCTTTCCTTCAACAGTGAGGTAGAAGATAGTACATTGACTTTCTGATTCTTCTTTTTTGCTCTTTTTTTTCATTTTGTAGAACAGAATCTCATTGAAAACTCCACAAATTCATATTTGGCAGCATTGGACCTGAGTAGTCTTACTTATGTAGAAAGAATTCCCAAAATGAATTAGTGCGTGATTAATCAATGAAAACTTACCTAATGCCTATTCTTTACTAGAAACTATGCTATGTTTAAATGAAAAATAAAATAACCCACACCCTCCTAATAGAGGGAGATGACATGTGCATATACAAGTAAATATAAATAAATACAAGGTGATTTGGAGGAGGGGGTCAGTAGCAAATGAAGGGGGGGATCAGGTTATGTGTAATGTATTTAAAGGAGTACACTGTTTCACTTTGTGGAAACTTTTAGGTGGTTTAATACTAAACTTGGGGTAAGGGACACCTGAGTTTGAATCTTACTTTTGTATGGCCCTGGATAAGTCATGTCATTCCTCTCAGCCTCTCATCTGTAAGATGAGGATAATAACACCATATAGGTCATAGGATTGATTTAAGAATATTTATCAAGATATTTATCATAATAGTCAATGAAATAATAATTTTTATTATTATCATAATATCATGTGTAGGATTTTGTAAACTTTGCTGCATTGTTGTGGTAATTTTCACAACTTCAATATTGAAAAGCATCACCAACTGTTTATAACCTTTCTCCTGCCTATCTTTCTTGTCTTTTAATAATTACTCTGGGGAGTCAAGATGGCGGAGTAGAAGCGAGTCTTCCACGTGGCTCCCAGTTTCCATCTTCCCCAATCCATGTAAAACAGGACCCTAAACAAACTATGGAGCTACAGAACCCACAAAATGACATAGAGAAGCTAACCTCCCACTGTGGACAGCCCGGCAGGCTAGCAAGAATCAGCCAGCACAGCACTCTGGGGGCTGAGCCCAGGCCCATGTGAGCCAGAGGTTTTAGCCCCAGGGAGGGCCTGACCAGCCACCAGCTGGAGGGACTCCAGATCACCAGATTTATCAACACATAGATGCAAAGGACAAAGTGAGAGATAAGTCCAGTATCGACTTTGGGACCCAGTAGTTGGGAGTGCCTCGGCTTTTGCCCCTGGGGCGAGAAGCCACCTAGGGCTGTGGTGCAGCTGCAGCTGCCACGTGCCAGCTTCAGCTCCTGGCCTGCAGAGTATAGGGGGACCAAGCAACCAGTCTGAGGGGCAATCACTCTTGCTTTAACCTGCTTGGATATGGATTACAGTCTAGGATGGAGGTCCTGGGGTCTGTGTCCAGCTTGCTGGAGCATGTGGAGGTTTCAGCAAGGGCTCCCAACTAATATCTCCAGCAGCTGAGAAAACCGCAGTGTTTGGTACGAAGCTCCCCTGTTTGGTAGCAGAGTCCTACTGTGGCAAAAAGCCCAAGTAATGGAGTGGCAACATGCCCAGGCAAAGGGAACAAAGCAAACAGAAGAACCCAATATTAGACTCCTATTTTGGGGACAAAAAGGATCAAAGCATGGAACAGGAGGAAGACCAGTGAAGTCAGAACTCCTGCACCAAAAACATCAAAGGAAAATATGAGCTGGTTACAGGCGATAGAGGACATTCAGAAGCAAATAAGAGAAGTGGAGGAAAAATTGGGAAGAGAAATGAGAACAATGCAAAAAAATTATGAAATAAGAGTCAACAGCCTGACTGAGGAAAATCACACCTTAAAAAACAGACTAACTCAAATGGCAAAAGGCAATGAGGAGAAGAATGGCTTAAAAAGCCAAATTTGCCAGATGGAAAAAGAATCTCAAAAGCTCAATGAGGAGAATCATTCCTTCAGAATTAGATTGGAGCAAATGGAATCTAATGACTTTATGAGAAATCAAGATGCTGTTAAACAGATCCAAACAAATGAAAGAATAGAAGGTAATATGAAATATCTCATTGGAAAAACCACTGACCTGGAAAATAGATCCAGGAGAGATAATTTAAAAATTATTGGACTACCTGAAAGCCACAATCAAAGAAAGAACCTAGAAATCATCCTCCAAGAAATTCTCAAGAAAAACTATCCTGATGTTTTAAAACCAGAGGACAAAATAGAGCTTGAAAGAATCCACCGATCACCTCCTAAAAAAGATCTCAAAAAGTAAATGCCTATGAATATTACAGCCATGTTCAGAAATTTTGAGATCAAGGAGAGAATATTACAAGCAGCCAGGAAGAAACAATTTGAATATTGTGGAAACACAATTGGATAACCCAGGATCTGGCAGCTTCTACACTGAGGGATTGAAGGGCTTGGAATATGATATTCCGGAGGGCAAAAGAGCTGGGATTAAAACCAAGAATCACCTACCCCGCAAAACTGAGTATCATGTTTCAGGGGAAAATATGGCAATTCAGTGGAATAGAGGACTTTCAAGCATTCTGGATGAAAGAAACAGAGTTGAATAGAAAATCTGATATCCAGATATAAGAAGCAAGAGAAGCATGAGAAGGTAAACGGGGAAAAGAAACCATAAGGAACCTATCAAAGTGAAACTATTAACATTCCTACATGGATAAATGATAATTGTAATTGATGAAACTTTTCTCAGTATGAAAATAGTTGAAGGAATATATATATATATATATATATGTTTATATTTATATATATATGTGTCTATATCAGAGGGTATATGGACGTATGAATATATATGTGAATATGTTTACAGGTAGGCATAGATAGAGGGCACAGGACCAACTTAATAGGAAGGGATGATACTTAAAAGGTGAAATTCAGAGGTGAGAGAGGAATATAATGAGAGGAGATGGAGAGTGACAGAATGGGGTAAACTATCTCATATAGAAGAGGCAAGGTAAAATGGTTACAATGGAAGGGAAGAATAAGGAGGCAAAAGGGAATGGGTCAACCTTATTCTCATTTAATTTGGCTTAGGGAGGGAACTAAATACACACTAAATAGGGTATCTTACCCTACAGGAGAGTAGGGGGGGAAGGGGATGAGAGGGGGGATGATGGAAGGAAGGGCAGGCTGGGGAGGAGGGAAGTTGTTAGCACCCACTTTTGAAAAGGGATGGGATCAAAGTACAGTATAGAACTAGTGGGAGGTGGGATAGGAGGGAGGGAAATATAGTCAGTCTTTTACAATATATCAGCTATGTTAATGTTTTGCATAAGCTACAACTGTACAACCTATACTGAACTGCTTATCTTTCCAGTAGGGGCAGGTGACAAAGGAGGAAGGAAGTGAATCTGGAATTCAAAGTTTTAGAATTAAATGTTTAAATATGTATGTGTATATATATATACTATTAATAATATTATCTTACATGTAATTGGGAAATAAGATATACAGGCACTGGGGCATAGAGATCCCCCTGCCCTACTGGAAAAGTCAAAGGGGGTATGAGAGAAAATATGGGAAAGAGCAGATTGAAGGAGAGGATATCCTGTGGGACTGCTATTTTTGGGGGGTGGTAGGGGAAAAACGGGGAGAAAATGTGTAACTCAAAATCTGGCAGAAATGAATGATGTAAATCAGAAGTTAATAAAGCATTTGCAAAAAGAAAAAAAAATTACTCTGCCATTGCTCCAACCTCCCTACTCACAATCCAGACATACTGGCCCAATAACTGTCCCTCATGCACATTTCTGTCCCTTTTGCACTGGTTGAACTGTCCTCCCTCCCAACCTCCAATTCCTAAATTCCCTAGCTTCCTTCCAGACTTACCTCATGTTTCACCTACAAAAGATCATTCCAGGTCTTCACAACTTTTCCCAATAAGACTACCTTCCATCGATTCAGTTTTTTTTTTTATCTTGTATATACTGATTTCAAAATTATTGTCTCCCTCATTGGAATTTAAACTCCTTGAGGGTGGGAATATTTTTTTAATTTCTCTAATGTTTAGTACAGTACCTAGTACATAGTGCTTAGTAAATACTTGTTAATTTATTTATAAATTGAATATATAAGGACAACTAGGTGGCGCAGCAAATAGAGCACTGGAGTCAGGAGGACCTGAGTTCAAATTTAGCCTCAGACACCTGACACATTCATTAGCTACGTGATCTTGGGAAAGTAATTTAATTCCAATTGCCTTGCCTTACCCCCTCCAAAAAATGAATATATAGTACGCAAAATAAAAATAGGCCTTAATAAGCCTATGCAAGAGTTCTGATTGGGACAAATTGTGTTAGCAATTAAAGTCAAGTTACTAAATATGATAAGACAGTGTGGGACAATGGAAAAAGTCTCAAATGGACTAAGTCTCTTGTTATTAACTAGCTGTGTGATCTTAAATCACTTTACCAGTTCTAGGCTTCACTTTCCAGGTCTGTAAAATGGGAATAATAATAAAATTTACCCTAGTTATTTTATAGGGCTATTGTGAGTATCAAGTTATATAATATATATGCCAGTGCTTTGAAAACTGTAAAGTGTCATGCAAACTTATGGCTTAAGAAGACTATTATAGTATTTTTATCAAATCCCTCTACAAATAGCAATAAAACATAATCTATTTATTGGAGTTATTCTCATAAATGATTTGTCTGTCAAACAAGTGATTCAAATGCCAGGGGGGAAAACTGGACAAGGATTCTTAACTTTTTGTTGTGTCATGAACCCTTTTGGAAGTCTAGTGAAGTCTGTGGTCCCCTTCCCAGAATTCAATGCATCTAATACAATATATAAGATAACAAAGGAAATATTACATTGAAATATATCTATCAAAATGTTCATTAAAAATGAGTTTGAGAACTGAATGTTAAGAATTCCTGTGCCTTAAGGAAAAAACATTGTTCACATCTTAATTATGATTAGCCCATTTCATTGTGATCCAAATTCAGACATAGAACATCTCTCTGAACTAGGTATAGATGGTTCATGTTTAAAGATACATCATCAAGCCCTGCTTCCTAATATTTCAAAAACTTAACACATTTTAGCTATACTCAAACTTAACAATGGGGCATTTCAGCAGCAGGGTCACTGCACCTGAAAGGCCATGAGATTCTGTCAGCAACAACTCCTTTCTTGGAAACTCCCAGGAAATGTCCATCTTTGACTTAGTGTATAAAGTCCCAGAGAGTGATTTGAAATACAAAATGCCTTGGCCAGTCACACAGAAGGATCATGTGTTAAAAGACATACACACACACACACACACTTTATTTTGTTAATCAATATTCCACAGAAAACATGTTTGGGCAGCTGCATTTGTAGGGAGAGTCATGTAGTCAGGTTTTGGAGAGCCATGTAGAGCCAGATTTTAGAGTATTTGAAGGTCCAAAAAAATCAGAATTGGAAACATCAGTTTTAACTCCTAACAAATCAAATGGTTCAGAACTGACATCTACTCAGCATATATAGTTCCAAGAGATATAAATCAGGATATTATAGTGAGTGATAAGTAATGGTTTTTTTACTCTCTTTTCATGATTTGTCCGTGTTTCTATAAAATAGAAAGCACAAAAAACTTACATGACCTATCATGTCCTCTCCCTTCAAAGACATCAACATATATTGATATACTGAATCTATTATCTTGAAAATATCCAAACAGCTACCTGGTCTTACAAGCTCTAGCTAAGCAATCACCCTAGAAACAATGTGATTGTGAAAATATAAGGTGATAAGGATTTTCAAGAAAAACCATGTCAATCTAACCTTTATATTATTTGTAATTTCAATAAATGTTAGGACTGTGACAAATTGTTAATTTCCTTGGAAGGATTTTTCTTTTTAAATCCCAATGTTAACTGTGAGTGGGTCCATTCTAAAAGGAAAAAAAAATAACTGTGGGGAAATGAGTGGGAAGGTTTGAAATATTTGTTCCATAAACTCTCCACATTCCCCATGCTGTGCTTTAATTTCAGGTACTGACATCATATATTGGCTGAAAAGATATATTGTTAGTCCTCACAACTGTTCCTTTCACTCAAAAGCTACACTGCATGAACTTACAGTCAGCGTAGGGTATGTCTCAAAACACCATGAGAAAGGAAATCTACACTGTCACTCTCCAGGGAAATTAGAAGTATCAAACTGTGTGTAGGTGATATACCTTTGTTAGCTCTAAATAGCTGTAAGATAATGTATCTTTATTAGCATAGCACTGAGGAGTAGGAAATAACCATAAAAATAAAGCAATAAAAGTACCACAGAATAAAAGACTGTATGGTTCAGCTTTAAACCATCCTGTATATCTATTATCTAAGCCCCATCCTTTGGCCAATTTCAGATAATGAATGCATTATAGGATTTGTAATTGAAGTTTTAAGGTTATATAAAGTACTCTAGAAAACAGAAATTATTTTCAGGGCTGGTTCATTGCCATATACTATCTCTAACCTGGGTTTGTGACAAGTATAATGACCCATTATTAATAATAATGGTAGTAGTAAAACACTGAGTCTAACATCCTACTGAATGTATAGAAACAGAAGGTTTCCTCCTCAAAAATAAGGGAGAGGATTGGCATTCGCAGAGCATACAAGAAGCATGATAGAACCTTATAGGAAAACTTTTGAAACAAGCATCACGTGAATGAGCAATAGCAAAAGGTGATCATAGATCCATGTCACTGGATTTATCTCATGTAACTACAAGTTGTTCGTCTCAGAATGAAGCCTATAAATGACTAAGATAAAAGATCAAAATGTCTCTCATGGGTAACACCCCCATAAAATGGCTAAGTAAAAGATAAAAATGCCTTGCACTGGTAGCATCTGTATTAATTCAACCAGTATTGTTTTTAATAAAGAAACAGTGAACAAATAACTGAGTCATTTTCTTGAATCAGAAAGGTTTACAATGGCAATTCAACATCAGGTCATGGATTATCCTCAAAGAGCTTAGATTTGCAAACCAATGCATATTGTGCATAGAAATGAAAGAAACTGCTTACTGGAGGCTAAAAAGATTTAGCACATATATAAACATAGGAAGACACAATCCTATATATATATACATATATATGTATGTATATCAGGGATTCATTATATTGTACAAGTTAACAAAGGGCAAATTGTTTGTACGACAAACGGAGGCTTCAAAATTTCCTATAGAATCCAACTGATAACCTCCTGTGGAACCTGAGTGTTATCACAAGCACAACTTTGACCACAATTACCCAGACATACCATTGATCCATAATAACTTAAGAGCAGTGGTTTTAATAGACATTGGCAAACCCCCAAAATATCATCATTTCTAAGCAATGTGGAAAGAAAGCCTAGCAGAAAGCTTAACAGGAGAAATCAAAATCATTTGGGAATAGGATGAGTCACATATCATCCTTGGCATGCTATTAGAGTGGTCTAGAAGATACGATCAGCTATCCTAAAGAAAATGCAGTGAGAGCTCAATACAGTTTTTTTTTTCCAATTGCAGAAAGCAATGTCAAAAACAAGAGAAGAATGGAGAGGAGGAGAATGACAATGGGAATGGTGATGATAAATGAAGATTATGATAAAGATGGGCAACCAGACCTGGGATTGATATAGGAAATTCCCAGGTGAAGAAACTCCTGCCAATATAGCTCAGTATTTTCGTGCAACTTATGATCTTGAAAAGTTGTGTGGAACACTGACAGTAAACTTCCTTTTTCAGAGACAGCACTTAAACAAGTGCCTTCCTCTCATAATAATAACAACAATAATAAAATAATACCTGTATGTGTAGATGTTATTTTCCTCAATAGAAGGTGAGTGAAAGCAGGGACTATTTCACCTTTGTCTTTTCATTTCTTCACCTAGCATAGAACCTGGCATCTAAGTAGGTACCTAATTTTTCTCTGATTCAATACTCACCCCTCTCCAATTCATCTTCCACATAATTACAGAAGTACCATCCATAATCCACATGCCTTGCTCACTAATCTCTAGTATTCTCTTCTGCTTCTAGGATACATAATCTCTTCTGTTAGACATTTAAAGCATTTGTCACCCTTCTCCAACCTTCTTTTCCAAGTATATTTTACACATTATTTCTATTCTCATACCCTTTGGTTCAACCAAAATGACCTTTTTATTAATTCCAGTGGTTTACATAAGGCATTCTCTATGTCTAGAATGTACCCCCATCTTAATTCTTTCTCTTAGAATTACTACATTTTTTCAAAGTTCAACTCAAATACCACCCCCTTTATGAGACCATTCAGGATCCCACAAAATGCTGTCTCATCCTTAAAATTATCTTGGATTTACATGGTATATATTTGGAATATTATTTGTATATATTTTTCACATGCATAAATGTTACTTCCCCCAGTTAGTTATTTGAGGCAGAGGCCTTTTCATTTTCTTTTTATCTTCAGTACCTGGCCATAATAAGTGTTTAATAAATGCTTATGGATTGATGGTTCACAAACTGGGCAGCTTTGGTTAAGTCACACTTAAACTCTATGTTATGCATTTTTCTCCATTCTGAGACAGATAAGATATCTGTCCTATTTACCTCAAGATTCTGTGTGAGGAAAACAGTTTGTAAGATGCAAAATATTTCATTGATGTGAGCTATTATCACACCTCATTTATTTTCTAAATTCCACTATTGAGATAAAAACAAGACAGTAATAATACTAATAACTTGTGTTAATTATTTTACATCTTAAAAATCAATTTCTTTACTATCCTGGGTGAAAGGTACTGAGAGTTTAAATTAGGGTGGCTGCCATATGAGTGAAAAGAAGGGAATGGATTCAAGAGTGTTATGAAGGTCACATAAAAACCAGAATCCAGTGTGCTTCCCACTTCATCTGGCAGGCTTTCATGAAGGAGAGACAAACATGTCTTCTGATATACACTGTTGGGTTCATCTGTCTCCAAGGTTTCATAGACCACACAGAAACTCATATATGTGCACAGAACTTTCATTTAAGAGTTATAATGTTGACATTCTTCCTCTTAGAGAAAGATAATTCTTTATATTAAATGTCTTAGAAACAAGATGTTTTGAAAAAGGACAACCCTGATTGAGGGACTTGCTATTTTTTACTCAGGCCCTATCTCCAAACAGTATCTTCCAAATAACTGCCAATATATTCTTCCTAAAATCCTGTGACACTTCTCAAATCTCTAGTAGCTCCTTCTGTTCCTAGATTAAAACAATGTATTTAAAGTCCCTAGGAAATGCAACAAATTCCTCACCTTGCATTTAATGACCAAGATTTTAAAAAATCCCTTGCTTTGTATTTAATGCCCTTTCCAAGTTTAAGACCTATTATTACCCTTCATGCACCCTGTGTTCTAGACAAATTGGCTTATTTATAGTTCCCTAAACTTGACCTTTCACTTCTTACCTCAGTGAATGTGCAAGCATTCATTAAGAGCTAACAATGTGCCAAGAATTGTGATACAATCTGGGGATAATGGGACAGCTAGGTAGCACAGTGAATAGAGCACCAGCTCTGGAGACAGGAGGACCTGAATTCAAATCTGGTCTCAGACACTTGACACACTTACTAGCTGTGTGACCTTGGGCAAGTCACTTAACCCCAATTGCCCTGCCTTCCCCTCTCAAAAAAAATGGGGGATACTGATAGAAATGGTGAGATAGTCCCACATTCCAAAAGAAATCACATTCTAATAGGGGAAGACAGCCCATAAAAGAAGCTTCAATGTATAGAAAGGGCTGGAAGCCTTAGGGGTTCAATGATTAGGACCCAAGGATTTTTAAGGTTTTAGACCACTCACTTAAAAATCATCTCTAAAAGTATTTACAAAGAACTTTCATAGTCATTTCCCCTTCCTACCACCATCTACATCTACTGAAGTGACCCATGCTACTAGTGTTTACATATAGGTTTTCCAGTGCTCTTTGGATTGTTTTTACCACTTGATTTTGGTTTATACCAAGGAACTTTCTAATTTGGAAAGTACAGTGTCATGACTGAAAAACAAAACTTGTTTCAATTTTAAAGGCAGTATTTAAAAAGATATATTGCTCAACCTCAAGGTGATAATGCTTTTATTACTTTTAGGATTAAAGTAATAATTATATCTTTTTTTCCCCAATGACTTCCAATCCGTTGTTTTTATTTGACTGTCACCATTTTCTTCCTGTATGTATTTTCATTCTATAACCTCACCTACATGCTTGTTTGTATCCTACTTAGGTGAGAAGGTTTGGGAGGAGAAATGAATGGGATGGAAATAGGATCAGAGATTTTTCTGTGCAATGGTGTTCACCTTTTGGACTGATCACTTTAGGATTGATAGGTACAAAGAACTTTCATTACTGGTCCTAGCCATCATCAATTTTATATCTATATTATCAAAAACATTTATGAAATTCTTACATTGGGCATTCTGAAAAATCTTTCATGTCACAAACTCAAAATAGCCAAAGAATTACTTTCTAAAACAAAATAAAAATAAATCCATAGAATATAGTTTTCCCTTTTGTTTCTCTAGCTTTCAGTCAAGATTCATCCATAATGGTGTGTGTGCCTCTTTTCTATCATGAAATTGTTTTTAAAAATATACACTTACCCAGAATATGAAGTTGAAGATAAACATAGTATATTTCATAAATCCACTGACAAGTCCCATTTTTAAAGGTGTCTAAAGCAAGCAACCCAAGAACTCAAGAGAATTTTCTTTAACAGCAGTGTCCAGCAGTGTCTGCAAGGTGCCAGATGGCTTTTCTGTATACTCTGTCACAAAGGAGAAAAGAAAACATCTCTTTCAATCAATGAGGTAGATAAAAATTAACTAGCAAATTTAAATATCACAAGGTACTATCTGTAGCTGTGCATGTTTCCTTTCATGAACTAGACCAGTATATTTTTGTTCTGCTCTCAGAGATTACCACCCTAAAGTAAATAGATATGAAATTACTCAGAGGGATGGGAGAAGGAAGTAGTGCCATGAGGTTTTTGTAGCAGATTTCAAAAGTCAACAACCTCCTGACTATATCTTATACTATTTGCATGATTTCACAGTGATTTTTTTTCATTTAAAGAAAGATACTTAGTGGATTTTATTTCATTTAATTCAGGAAAAGAGGACTTTTTTATTTGCAATGAGACAGTTTTCTCATCATAGGAAAACAATTGCACCTCTGTTTCATTATTCCCAATGTCATTTACTTAAGAAAACAGATTCTGTTTCAATATCACATTTTCTTGGGGGAATGAAGGGGAAATCAACTTTTCAGAAACAAAAACAGCCATTAAAGGTATAACAAAATATATTTAGAAGGTTTGAAAATATTTTAGATAGATGCCAAATTAACATCTGTGAAACTGTGCTGAAAAAACAATTCACTTCTATAGTTCTTTAAGTTTAAGCAAAAATTAAATTCAAACATTTATTAAGTGCCTCTATGTGCTAGGCCCTAAGAACTCAAAGACCAAAAAGAAAAAAAAGATGGTCTTTGCTCTTAAAGGACACATCCCACATCTTCCAAATAACTCATTTTCCTCATAGCAGCCTTATAAAGCTAGCCCTGTGAATATTATGATTTTCATTTATAGATGAGAAAACTGAAGTTTAGAGATTATGAGCTTTGCTATTAATTGTTGGTTATATTGTTAATTGGTTATTATAATTATTAATTATTAGTTAATAGCTATTAATTATGAGATACTGTTTATATGAAGCAAAATTCAAACCCATGTCTTCGGATTTCAACTTCAAAAGCTCTTCTCACTAGTATACACAGGAGAGCATGGAAGGAAAAAGTGTGATATTTTTGCCCCATGCTTATTTCTTGAATCATATTCAGCACATGCCTCTGGAGCCACTTATATCTAATGGAGGTCTGTGGAAGAAGAGGAGGAGGGGGCTAGCATCTTTAGACTATTCAGTTTATTGCTTATTTTTCTGGAAAAGGCACAATAATCCTTCCCATTTGTTACCCATCTGCCCCTAGAATTCCCATGTAATGGTCTGCAGTTATTTTGATACATTGGCTTGCTATCTAAGTGTGGTTTCACCTACTTCCTATGCTACCTGGTACCTGGCAATTTCTTTTCTCCCACCTCTTTCTTCAAATTCTTTTCAGTATTCCTAACTTGATGTGAAGTAGGGATATCCTACAGGAGTCAATGACCACATATTGATTATCTCTTTCTAATAGTAATAGAAGGAAGATGTGGTATCTGTTGCAGTGAAAAGCAGTTCCCTGGCCTATTCAGAGTTAGAGGACACCATTCTGTAGCCTGAGATTAGTGACTGTCTTAGAAGAAATATGTTGACTAGAGAGTTGGTCTCAGATTCAAGAAGGGCTGGCTCTCATACCTACTAGCTGTGTCACCCTGGGCAAGTCACTTAAGCACTCTCTAACTCAGTCTCCTTACCTGTAAAATGGGGATAATAACTACAGTGTATACATACCTCACCCAGGCACTCTGAGGCTCAGATGAAATCATTTGCATTAAGTGTTTTGTGAGTCTTAAAATGTTAGTCATTAATGTGATCTGCCTAGTCAGTTTGGAATCTGCATAATGGGGGTAAGGGATAATCAGCAGAAATTCTGATCAATTTGAGACCTTCTGATAGTCTGGATGAGATTACAAGGTGCACAATGTTGTTACAGTACAAATGAATAACTTTGAAAGATTTGAAAATGTTGATCCTTAACACACACACACACACACACACAAACTAGCTGTGTGACCTTAGGCAAGTCACTTTACCCCAATTGCCCTCCAAAAAGCAAAAAAAAAAATGTTGATCATAGTAATAACCAATGAAAATTTCAAAGGATGGACAATGAAGAATACTACCTGTGTCCTGACAGAAATATAAAGAAGTGAATATGCAATTTTTTAATTTAATTTTTTAAAAATTTCAAATTTGCAGCATATTTTCAAGGATTGTTTCCCATCCACCCCATGGAGGAGTAGGTAGAAGGAAAGAAAAATGTATTCTCCTTTGTGATCTTTAAGTCATCTGTGAAATAGCCCACCAATTTTACTATTCTTATAGACTTTCTTTCTTCCAAATTGGAATAAAAATGGAGTATTTCTCCTTCTCATGCTCTCTACATATTCCCTCTCTATCACAAGAGAAAAAGAATGGCAACTTATGTATGGGACAAACACATGATGAGTCACTTATGCTTACCCAAAGGAGCTTGAAAGGTGACCTAGACTTCTAAATTATGGCCTTTGTTTTCTTTTCTAAGTACAAATCAGAGATTATCTATTCAGAAAATGGACCTTTCTAGCCAAAAGGCTTACCTCAGTGATAATTCTGATTATGAAAGTTAGTGTGTTTTAGTTGGGCATTAGCCTCTTAAAAGGTATATTTGCTTAACAAGATACTCCTCACAGAAAAGAATGCTGAAGCTGGAAGTCTAAAACCATACTTTGAAGGGCCTGGAGGTGAAGGTCAAAGGTATATGTTTAGCAGCTCCCCAAAGTATCTACTTTATGGAGGGAGTCTCATGACTATAATGGGCTACTTGAGTATTTTATGCATCCTTTATTTGTTCATAGAAGTCTGAATCATGGTTCATATAGGAATCCTAGGATTCTGTGTCATGTTTTTCTCTGATTGAAGAAATAAAAGCATATCCCATACCTGATAACTATGCTGCACACTGAGTACTTCTGTAGGAAGGAAGCTTATTACTCATTGGGGTAAACCCTAGATGTGAGCCATAGTTAAGCTTTGTTTTAGAGATTTCTTTAGAACTGGGAGTAGAGGCATAATAAAGAAAAGGGGTTGGCTCCAAGGTTTAAACCTAGTCCAAGCACCCAGAGTCCTTTGGAAAGTAGGAGACTCAGGCCAGGGGTATGTAATGGGAATGCAAATTTGGAAGATCTTCCCTGCCCCTAGGCTAA
>NW_027185720.1:1018958-1137751 GCF_028583685.1 Petaurus breviceps papuanus
TTAGCCTAGGGGCAGGGAAGATCTTCCAAATTTGCATTCCCATTACAGGGTAACACGTGCAAATGAATTTCTATCTCCCCCATATTCAATGGAACCTATAAAGCTGATCTACCTCAGAGAAGGAAAAGCTCTTCAGAATTGTTATAAAGTACATTAGAAGCAAGAAGGGAAGAAATAATGCAACAGGTTTGACTCTAGGTGACATGGTGTAAGTCATTCTGATTCTCACTGATGTCCCAAGATGCTCTAGAAACAATCTCCCACCAAGATGCATACCACCTAGGTTGCATAACACAAAAGCTTCATCAGTCTTCCCGATACCTGCTTTGGGCATTAAGAATGCTTCCTTTCATAATTTACAAACTGTGAGTAGGAGCAAAAGCATTGTATACATGGAAGAAAGGAAAAATAAAACAAGTTTTAAGGGCTGTCATGTGGAACAGAGATTAGATCTGTTCTTTTTGACCCCAGAAGGAACTTCTAGAACATAAGCTACAAAGAGGCAATATTTGGGCTATTTAATGGAAGCTTCCTAACAAAGAGAACTCCCACAAAAAGGAAAGAGCTTCCCCAGTAAGTCCCACCCACCCACCCACTAGAAGTCTAGGCTAGAGATTCTTGTTTAGGGATATGTTGGATTAGATGTCCTCTAAGCTCCCTTCCTAGGGAGAGAAATTGTCCTGAAGTTTGTTTCAGTGAGTCTACAGAAAATGAGTTTATATCCCAATGACCTTATTTCAATTTTTAAAAATTAGGCATTGTATCTAATTGGACAACAGTCTGTATGACTTTACATAAGTAATAAGAATAGGAATCTATCAACATCTGTCAGACTTCTTTCTCTGATACACTTCAAGGAAAATGTGAACTAGATAATAGATGATAACACCACCACCACTACCAAAGGTAATGAGACAGTATGGTGGACAGTAGCGGATAGAGTTCCAGCTTTGAAAATAAGAAGACCTGTGTTCAAGTCTCCACCTCTGACACATGCTGGTTGGTATGACTCAAGGCAGGTCACCTACCCTCTCCTTACTCTAGGTCAGAGGTGTCAAACTCCTGCAGTGGCCCCCAAACTCTCCAGTGCAATGCCAACCAGATTAACTTGTAGTTGGGAGACATTAAATACAATAAAACAGAATGTTAATTTGTAGTTTTCTAAGTTAATATGTGGCAATCATCCATTTCTATTAGACACCATTGTTCTAGGGCAACACTCTTAAGAGTAAGTTACAGAAAAAAGTGCTGACCTGCATTCAATGAAATTACAAGTATGTAACATATCCCCTATTATATAACAAAAAATAAGAAAGCAGATTTTTCCACTCATATAATCCACACAGGATATTGTATATAAAAGAATAATAGAAGAATAGTGGCTTGTTTTAGTTCTATTTGTAGCTGATGTAAAAAAAAAAGAAGATAACATTATTATCACCATCATCAAATTGAGAATTAGTCTGATTGAGACATTTAAGACTTAGAAAGGACATTATATTATTTTTTTAAGCAATTAGGGTTAAGTAACTTGCTCAAGGCTACACAGCCAGATTGCCCCCACTTTCAGAGTCCTTGGATTCTTTCAAGACATTTCTATAACAGCCTACTAATAAAATTGGTGCTGAGAAAAGTATTGTCTGAGTCAACAAGGTAATCAATGAATGAGAAAACTAACCAGTCTGGACAAACTATAGTTATAGTCTATACAAGGTCAAGAAAGAAGGACTGAACCTGTCATTTTATTAGGATAGGGACTTTCCAGGTGAGAAAACATCTTCAACAAATGTAGACTGGTACCTTCTCTGTCAATTGTAGTCTTAGAGAGTTGCCTAGAAATTTTGAGAATTTAAGTGACTTGCACAGGGTCAAAATTCAGTATTTGTCAGAAAAGGGATTTGACCATCACAAAAAGAGCTGCTATAAATATTTCCCATTTTTATGATCTGTTTGGGAAGTATCTATGGCAGCTCTTTTTGTGGTGGCCAAGAAACCACATCCAGAAAAAGAACTATGGAATCTGAATGCAGATCAAAGCATACTATTTGCTGTCTCTTTTTTTCTTCTTTCCCATGGTTCTTCCCATTGGTTCTAAGTCTTTCTTACAACATGACTAATGTGCAAATGTCTAATATGAATGTATATGTTGAGCCTATATCAGATTGCACACCATCTTGGGGTGTGGGAAAGAGAGGAAGAACAGAGAATTTGGAACTCAAAATCATATGGTAGTGAATGTTGAAAACTAAAAATTAATTAATTCGTTTTTTTAAAAATAGATTTGAATTCAGGTTTTTCTAACTTCCAAATCAGTTCTTTAACCGTGATGACACCCTACCACTCTGGTGTAAATATTCAAGTATTTTGAAAGAGCTTATATTTTTTAAGTTTGAATCTATGTGGTTCAAACAAACAAAAACACCAAATCTCCAAAGGAATACACTTAGAAAATCCAGTTATTAGACTTGTCTAAGTTGGATTTCAGGTATTTTACTCAGTGACCTTATATAAACTAAAAGTATGCCCTAGGGCCTACTTTGCCTACACTGTTCCTGATTGGAATGTTTTGAGATCTTTGGATGAATCAAATAGTACAACTGATTAGAATAACTAATTTACTCACATGACTGATGCAAGAAAAGTGCTATGTCTGAGTCTACTAGGTAACCAGTGAATGAGAAAAATTATAAGAAAGCTCAGAGAGAGACATGCAGTTCCAGACCAAGGATTTCTCCATGCTTGAATACTGGTCTGTAAATATTTTTTTTTTTTGCTTTTTGGAGGGAGGAAGGCAGGGCAATTGGGGTAAAGTGACTTGCCCAAAGTCACATGACATTTAAATAATTTTTTTTTACAATGTACATACACATTACTTAAATAAGTAATATCTGGCAAAACTTGGGTGGTCCACTTGTGTTGAAAGACAAAGAACAGGGCCACTGTCTCATTTTCTTTACCCTATTGGTTCCATCTTATTTTGAGCTGGTCCCAGGTTTCCCCTGGGCTGTTTGTGTCTTTACTCACCCTGCATGTATGGAGAAAATTAGGCCTAGTTAACTACTTTTTTGAGCAAAATAGATCTATAGTCTCTGAAGATTATACATTCTATTCAACCTGGGT
Organism: Petaurus breviceps papuanus; assembly: GCF_028583685.1. Taxonomy (NCBI): domain Eukaryota; kingdom Metazoa; phylum Chordata; class Mammalia; order Diprotodontia; family Petauridae; genus Petaurus; species Petaurus breviceps. Next base: position 1,022,079 of record NW_027185720.1, read on the forward strand.
TTCTTTCTTTTCCTTTGTTATTAGATAATACATACTGTTTTATAAAGGTGAGATGAAAACTTGAATTTATATCAATGGGTATTTTTCCTTCATCTATATAAGTGAATCAGTATGACACAGTGAAAAGAACACTGGCCATGGTTCTGAACACTGGGACTGGATTCAAATGTCACCTCTGATAGTTACTACCTGCGTCACTTGAGGTAAAACACTTCAACTTCCCTAGCTCTTGGGTTCCCTGTGTGTAAAATAAAGGAGTTGAAGTAGAGTGCCTCTGACATCTCCTCCAGACCTAGCTCCATTATGCTAAATAACCTCAACAGGATTTCAGGAATGTTATCTTTCTCTGTTAACTTCCTGTCCAGTATAAATTGAGAAGAAAATATCAGGATAAAGAAATGGGAAATATCCACTGTTAGAGGTTATGGAATGGGTTATGAACTGGCAAAGGAAACCAAAAAGAGAATAGACATGTAAAAGGGGTACTGAAGCATAATCCAAACCAAGCAAGGAGAGAGTTGTCCAAAGTGGCACATACAGCAGACAGGTAGAGAAATATGAGGACTGAAAAAAAGAGATAAATCAGTTTATCAATGAAAACAAAATTAAACAAGACATAAACTAAAAGCCTAAAAAGAACTTTAGAAGAGTTAGATATGGCAGATCTCTGGCAATGACTGCATGGGAAGAGACAGTAATTAATATATTTCTCAATGGTACAGAACACCTTTTACAAAAGTTGACTATGTGCTAGAATATTAATAAATATAGAAAAAATAACAAATCCTTTACCAAATACAATGCAATAGTTTTTAATAAAGAACCTTTGAAGAAAGGATCCAAGATAAAATAGGCTAAATAATTTAATGCTAAATAATCAAGCATATCAAAGAATAAATCAGAATACAGCTAAAGTAAATCCAATATTCAATGTCTTCAAAACATTAAATGGCACAAGTATGTGAACCTTTCCTTAATATAGTGAATAGCTTCTATTTAAAACCTAGAGCCTGCAATACCAGTAACAGAAACCTTTTCAATAAGATCGGGAGTAAAGAAATGATGTCCACTATAACCACTATTATTTTATATAGTCCTAGAAATGCTAAATATAATTTTTTAAAATGAGGAAACAGGTGCAGTACAAAAAGAAACAAAATTATTACTTTTCCAGATGATAGAATGGTCTATTTATAAGAGCCTAACTAAAAATTAGTTGAAGCAATTAATAACTTCTAAAAAAGTAATTATGATATAAAAAACCTACATAAATCATCAGAATTTATGTGCATTATTTTAAAAAAACAGTAGGAAAGATTGAAAGGGAAATTACATTTAAAGTAACTACAGAATGCATAAAAAGTTTTGGGAATCTTACCTACCAGAACACACATAAGAACCATGCAAGCATAACTACAAGACATTATTTATAGTATTAAGCACTAAATATAGAACTAAATAATTAGAAATATTTGTTTTTCATGTGTGGCCCATGTTACACACATAAATATATACATACATGTGCATGTATAGATTTGTGTATATACATAAATACATTTATATGTATGTTACCTAAATTAATTATTCAGTACCATGTAAATCAAAATTCAACGGGGTTATAGCATATATAATGCTACAAACACATAACAAAATTTATCTGGAGTAACAAAAGGTTTAAAATCTCTGGGAATATAATGAAAAAAATGAGGGAAGTCTAGCATTACTGGATCTCAAGGAACACTACAAAATAATAATAATAAAAACTTTTTGCATTGGTTTAAAAAATAGAAAAAATGATCAGTGAAATAAATTAGGTACAGGAGATGGAGAAGCACTTAAAAATTTTAGCATGGCATTTGATATTAAACCCTGTGACTGAAACTACTGGATTAAATATTCACTCAAAAACCTGACTGGAAAAGCTGAAAAGTAGTTTGCAATCAATTAGACATATTATAATCTTACAACATATTGACAATAAGCCCTAAAAGGATACAGGAACTGTATGTGAAGGTTCTCATAAATCAAATAAAAGAGCAGAGAACTATGAATAGAGGGAGAGATTATTCTGAATAAAAGAGAGCATCATAGAAAATAAAATGGACAATTTCTATTACATAAAATTAGGAAGCTTTTGTATAAGCAAAAACAATGTAGTTGAAATGAGAAGGGGCATAATTAAAATGGGAAAAATCTTTGCCAATAACTCTCTTTGGTAAAGGTCTAATATCCAACATATAAGAAATTGACAAATATATAACAAGAGCCATTTCCCAATAGACAAATGGCCAAAAAAAAGATTTAAAAAGGTAGCTCTCAAAGGAAAAAAAAAGCAAATTATCAAGGGAAGATACTAAGCTATTTAGTTACACTTAGAGGGAAGGAACCCAAATTATTAACTCTATAAGGTAGGATGTGGCCAATAAATATAAGCTGCATTTCCCATCCTCAGGCTCTGTGTTTCCTGTTAACCACTAAGTTGCCAACTCTTGCAATTTTACCTCCAACATGTTTCCCACATCTGTCTCTTCTCTATAGTCATTCAGCCACTCCCCAAATCCAAGCCTTTTTACCCTCTTACCTGTGCTTTTGCAACAGGCTCCTAAGGAGCTCCTTGGAGCCCAGGTCTCTTGTCTGCACTGCAGCTGGAAAAGATATTCTTAAAGCAGTAGGTCTGATCACATCACTAACAGACTCAGGAAACTTCCTTAGTTCTTGATTGCTTCAAAGATAAAATGCAAACTACTCTGACCTTCAGAACCCTTCAAAATCTGGCTCCAACTACTTTTTGGAATGGATTATATATTATCTTTCCTTATCCCCTCCAGATTCTAGACAAACTAACCTGGTTAGAATTTTTAGTACACAACATTCCACCCTCTATTTCCCTGCCTTTTTAAAAGTTGTCCCACATTTCTGAAATTCTGTCCCTCCTCACCTCTCCCCCAGGAAACCCCAGTTTCCTTCAGGGCATAGCTGAATTACCAGTTCCTGAAATGTTCATTTCCTTGATTTCCTCTGTGGGTACTATCTCTGCCCTGAAATTTTTTAAATGAATTTTATATTTACTACCTAGGGGTATGTTATTTTTCCCAGTGCAATCGATGTAGACTCCACATGGTCAAGGACTCTTATTTTTGTCTTTGTATACCCAAGTACTCAATAAAAAAGGATCTGTGAAATGTTTTATTCTTGCTCTTGTATTCTCAGCTCCTAAGCACAGTGCCTAAATACAGAAAAAGTACTTTAAAAATATTTGTGCAATTCCATTCAGTTGAGATAGCATAGCAATTGACAATTTCTTCATGTCTGCCCATGATCTGAGAGACAATTTCCCTACCCCTTCACAAGTTTCTCCTAGGTATTTTTCTATCCCATTTACTCCCTCAAGAGGTAAATTGTGCCCATTTTATATGGTCATAGAAAATTATTCTCATATTTTTCTCTTATGACCTGAATGTTTTAGCTCTTGGATTATTGATTCTTGCATGGTCCAGTAATAGAAAGTTGTACTTGTTGGATTTGCAAAACTGATTGCTCAGAATAGCCCCATTAAACCTGGGGAAAGTTGTCAGAGACTCCAGAGCTGGAGTCCCCAGTGTTTTAGAGGCTCAGTTTTTAGCAATTATTTTGCTATGAGAAAAAAAAAAAACCATATCACATCTGCTTTTACATGCACTAAGGTTCAGATCTCTTTCCCAGAAAATTGTATACATGTGTGTATATGTGTGTACATGTGTATATACATGTAATTATACATGTATATATGTGTATATATAATAATTTTATCTGAGTTAATTTTGTACAAAACCTTTTAATTTTGTATAATCAAAATTGCCCATTCTCTCTTTCATGGTCTTCTCTTGCCTTTTTTGGTCATGACCCTATTCCTAGTTGGGAAACACATCATTTCAAGAAAGGTACTGTCTTCCCTTCCAGTTCATCTATGTATGCCTATTGCCTGTCTCTGGGCAGAGGATCAGAGATAGCAACAGTTCCTAAATGTCTCCACTTGACATTCCCCAGTATCATTTGAGATTGTAGTCTAACCAATAGATCAGTTAAGTCAAGCTTCTGAGACTTGTATTATATTTTAGTGACTACACCCATAAAGATAATCCCAACCACCTAATTCTACCAAATGGTAAATAACAAAGATTACAGGGTGCTCAATTGTTCCTTGTGCCTTACCCCATCCCTCCTCCCCCAATACAGGCCCATGCATCATGGTATCATCCTTTTATATGTCTTTCTTTCTTCCATTTCTTTCCTTCTCTCTTCTCCTTTCTTTCCTTTTCTTTTTTCCTTTCCCTTCCTTTTTTCTTCCCTCTTATCTTTTTTTCATGACTCTGAGTTCAAACCTGGATCTTTTTTTTCTTTATGTTATTTTTTCTCAATGACATGTAAAAACAATGTTTAACATTTTTTTAATTATGAGGTCCAAATGTATTTACTCCCTCCCTTCTACTTCCTTAAAAAGACAATTTTCTATAGCTTATACATGTGCAGCCATGTAAAATATATTTCCATATTAGTCCTGTGGCAAAAGAAACCAGACCCAAAAAAGCAAGAAAAATAAAAGTGGGTTTTTTTTAAGTATATTTTGATCTGCCTTCAGACTTTATCAGTTCTTTTTCTGGAAAAACTGAATCTTTTGTGTAAGACTCTCCTCACTGATTAAGAGAGTGACCACTCCAAACCACATACTGATTTGAAGGTAGAGTTGGCCAAGAGGATGGGAGAGGAGAAGCATTTTTATTCCTTTCTGCTCCAAAAAAAGAATACGTGTGGTTCTATGGTTCCAGATAAATCCAGACATAAAGAGAATAGACTTCAGTAGACAAACATGTAGGAGAAAATCAGCTCCCCTGCTCCCCTCCACATTCCAGATTTCAAGCATACCTCCTTAGAGCTTGAGGGAAATTTTCTGTTAGAAGAAATTGTGCAGCTCTTTCTCTCTCTCCCTCTCTCTCTATCTCTCTGTTTTTCTGTACCTCTATCTTTCACTCCCTCTCTCTCCATCTCTCACTCTATTTTTCTGTCTCTGTTTTTAAATTTTACTTTTAATTTGTAGAATAAAACAAGCATTTCCATAATATAATAAAATAAAAAATAGATGATTGCACATGAACCTGCAAATTATATACAATATATAATAAAGTTATCCTGTAATTTTTATGTTTTCCTTTTTTTCTTCCCTCCTCCCCCACCCTAGAGATGACTACCATTAGACTCAAATAGTTTTCTTTCTCTCTCTGTCTGTCTCTCTCTCTGTCTCTGTCTGTCTCTGTCTCTCTCTCTGTCTCTCTGTCTCTCTCTCTGTCTCTGCTTCTGTCTCTTTCTCTGTCTTTCTCTGTCTCTGTCTGTCTGTCTCTGTCAGTCTGTCTGTCTCTCTCTGTCTCTCTCTCCTTCTCTCTCCTCTCTGTCCCTTCTTTCTAATGTACCAACTGGCAGTAGGAACAAATTGTGAAATATCCTTTTAATCTGAGAGAAATTAAAGGTGTTCTGCTTGATCTCAGAGGACAGCAAGGTCCATATAGTGGAAGATTTTCCATCAGAGGCTGTATGACCACATATTTACAAATGATGGGACCCTAACCCCAGGTCCCCCTGGACTTTCCCACATGGCCCAGTCCTGGGAGTTCACCTGAGGTACAGTCCCTTCCAGTACAATCCCTTCAACCTCCCATTCATTGTGGTCATCATTGTCTGCACCTGGCCCCATCCTAGATCACCACTCCTTGATTCCATCTAGAGCCACTCATTGACCACTGTATATAGACATCCATTCTGCCCCCATTAGTTTGCTCAGTTCAGATTCCTTAAGAGTCTGGCCTGCTTCTACTAGTGAAACAGTAAACATTGTCTCTGACTGAAAGAAGGCTTGAGTCAAATTCTTCTTTTGAGGCAGGACCTGTGTCTTTTGCCCTTGAATATTGGGGTTCCCAGCACCCCTAGGCCACAACACTTTTAGGTTGACAATTCATAACAACCACTGAAATAGGTAGGATAACTGTTGTTATTCCCATTTTACAGATAAGGAAAAAGAGATTCAGAGATGTTAAGTGACTTGTCCATTATCATATAGCTAAGAAAATTTTAAAAGGCAGGATTTGGAAGCTCCTGACTTTTCATGTCTCACCAGATCACACTCCAAACCTCTCCACTAGGCCACAGAAACCTCTTCATCCTGGGAGCTCACTCCATCCTTGAAATTCACACCTTAGAAGTACTCTCCAGCCCAATCTCCACTGAAGGAGGGTACCCAGCTCAGCAAAGTCCTAATTTCTTACAATTCTGCAATTCTAACTTTCTCCATCATACCCCACTGAGTACCTCCCCCTCCCCAGCCTTCAACTTCTTTAGAGGCAGCTAAGGGGATAGAGGACTAAACCAAGCTTGAATCAGGAAGACCTGAGTTTATATACACCTCAGATATCTGCTGTCTGTACAGCATGTTACTTAACTTCTGTTTGCCTCAGTTGTTCCAACTCTAAAACAGGGATAACAATACCACTTACCTCCCAAGATTCTTGTGGGGACTAAACGAAGTAATAGTTATAAAAATACTTAACATAGCATGTGGTACATGTTGTCTTGTCTCTTCATGACCCCATCTGGGGTTTTCTTGGTGAAGATATTGGAGTGATTTGCTCATTTTACAGGTAAGAAAACTGAGGCAGAAGGTTAAATGACTTGCCCAGAATCACATAGCTAGTAAATATCTGAAGTCAGATTTGAACTCAGGAAGATAAATACTCTTCACTCAGAATTCTATCCCCTGGGTCATCTAGCTAGCCATCCATGTTAGTAGCACATAGTAGGTGTTATATAAATGTTTATAGATTCCTCCAACTTCTTTTTTTGCTTTTTTTTTGGAGGGGCAATTAGGGTTAAGTGACTTGGGCAAGGTCACACAGCTAGTAAGTGATAGGTGTCTGAGGTTGGATTTGAACTCAGGTCCTCCTGACTCCAGGGCCAAAGCTCTATTCACTGCGCCACCTAGCGGCCCCATCCTCCACCTTCTTATGTGGTTGATTTCCCCAATTCTAAAGTAAGATCCTTGACAGCAGGGACTGTCTTTTAACTTGAATTTGTATTCCTCCCATTTAGTACAGTGCCTGGCACATGGTAGGTGATTAATAAATTCTTGTTGACTAACTGACTGTCTTACTGACTCCCATTCAGCACCATCTCCAGAGCACTCACATTAATGAGATCACAGGTCTGTAGAAGTATTGAAATTCTTGACAAGCTGTATATTCACAGATGAACAGCATCTTCATCCTCATCCCCACATGAGTTAAATAAAATGTGTGTGTTTGGTGGGTTGGGTTTTTTTTTTTTTTAGTTAAATACAGGCTAATTTTTTTTAATGTTTCTGGAACAGAACAAGGATATTCACTCTCCATAAATAAGATGATGCAACAAGGGCTCCTTCAGAGAACCTGTCCCAATAAATTCATTTTCATGATTCCATGTGGATTCTCTACCAGATGTGAGTTGCCCTTTTACAGCACAAAGGGGTTTTCCTGTACATCTTCACTTGTTTCCTGCTGAAATGCTTGTGCTAATCATGGGTTTCACTTGCAACATTCAAAACGCAACATCTTCTCATAAGAAAGCAGAGAGCATTTCACAATGATTTTGTGAAGTGTACTAAAACCTTCCTACAATGCTATCCAGTCCTTGAGTTTGGGGCAGTTTTTTAAGTCGAGAGTATGGATGATTTTATCCTTAACCACCCAATAGAAAAATCCTGGGAAATTTCCTTTATCTGAAATATTTTACTATTTTGTTTCTGTTATCTGATACCAGTCTTTGGAAATGTTAATTGTTGTTTTTTTTTTCATTGATGCTGTTGCTTTTCCATCCAATTTTCTTTACTGTGACCAGGAGAACTGGTATAGTCTTAATTCCATTTCAATAACAAGTCTCTCCCCATCTGTACCCACCTCCCAACTGGTGGCAATTTTTTTTCAATCAAATGTGTTTTTGTAAAAAAGTAAACAGCCTGTTTCTTGCTGAATCCATACAAGATTTCATGTTCATTTTACAAAGAATACAATTGGGTTTACATTTTAGCTTCAGAATAAATAATCCACAACCATGGGGTCCCTAGAAGAGGAGAAGAAGGGTTTAGAAATGAAACCGTTGGGGCTGTCAGTTTGTGGCAGTCTCAACTTGTCTATACCTGCATCTATATTGGCCTCCTCCACTCCAAACTCCTCCCAACCTCCCATGCCCACACTGTGACCACTAACATTCCAAAAACTATCTAAACTGCAGCTGTTTGTGCTGTTCAAAAATAAAAATAAGGAAAGTCAATATGGACCCAGATGCCAGTTCATCCCACAGGAGATTTAAAACAAACAAAAAAAAGTACAAAGCAGTTCTACATCCTTAAATATTCAAAACATTCAAACTATGAGACAGCAACACCCAAGGGGGATTACAGAAATTAAAAGACCCATCACTTGTGTGACTTTCTGAGAGTTTCACCATTCTTCCTATTTCATGCTAAATCTGGTACCTCATCAAAGTGAACAGTTTGTTTCATTTAAGACCCCTTTGACGAGTTTAGTGAGAACAGCTGTGATTCACATCTTTGCCCCAACATTAATCCTTCAGAATATACCATTTTTGTTCCATTCTCAGTCTAGACTTGGTTGTCCACATTCAGAAAACACTAGTATCAATCCGGCTAAACCACCTGCCTACTAGACCAAGGTAAATAACAACTTATGGCAGGTGAATTTTTAACTACTTTGCCAAAAACCCACCCATCCCTCCATTTGGAAAGGTAGGTTTTTCAAAGCTCATTGTGTTTTTTTTTCCAAAGGCTTTATTAACTTCTTATTTGCATCATTCATTTCTGCCACGTTTTGAGTTACAAATTTTCTACCCATTTTTCCCCTACCCACTGCCCCAAAATAGCAGTCCCACAGGACATCCCCTCCTCCAATCTGCTGTCTCCCATATTTTCTCCCATACCCTTTTAGACTTTTCCAGTGGATCTCAATGCCCTAGTTCCTGTATATCTTATTTCCCAATTACATGTAAAATAGTATTAATAATAGTATATATATTTGAATATTTATTTTAAAACTTTGAATTCCAGATTCATTCCCTTCCTCCCTTGTCACACACCCTTACTGGGAAGATAAGAAGTTCAGTATAGGATGTACATGTGTGGCTAAAGCAAAACAGTAACATAGTAGATATATTGTAAAAGACTAACTATATTTCCCTCCCTCCTATCCCACCTCCCACTTGTTATATTCTCTATTTTGATCGTGTCCCTTTTCAAAAATGAGTGCTTCCGACTTCCCTCTCCCCTAGCCTGCCTCCCTTCCATCATCCTCCCTCTCATTCCCTTCCCCCCTACTCTCATGTAGGGTGAGCTACCCTATTTAGTGTGTATTTCATTCCCTCCCCAATCCAAATTCAATGGGAATAAGGTTGTTCCCTTTTGCTTTCCTATGCTTCCCCTCCATTGTAACCATTTTACCTTGCCTCTGCTGTATGAGATAGTTTACCTCATTCTGTCTCTCCCCATCTCCTCTCATTATACTCTTCTCTCACCCCTTAATTTCACCTTTTAAGTATCATCCCTTCCTATTAAATCGGTCCTGTGCCCTTTATCTATGTCTACCTGTAAGTATATATACGCACATTCCCATATGTATCCATATGCCCATATACCCTCATATATAGACACACACACATATATATTTATATTCCCTTCAACTACTGAGAAAAGTTTCATAAGTTACAAGTTTTGTTTTTCCATGTAGGAATGTTAATAGTTAAACTTTGATAAGTTCCTTATGATTTCTTTTCCCTGTTTACCTTCTCATGCTTCTCTTGCTTCTTGTATCTGAATGTCAAATTTTCTGTTCAACTCTGGTTTTTTTTTTCAGCAAGAAAGCTTGAAAGTCCTCTATTCCACTGAATGACCATATATTCCCTTGAAACATGAGTTTTGCTGGGTAGGTGACTCGGTTTTAATCCCAGCTCCTTTGCCCTCCGGAATATCATATTCCAAGCCCTTCGATTCCTCAGTGTAGAAGCTGCCAGATCCTGGGTTATCCTGATTGTGTTTCCACAGTATTCAAATTGTTTCTTCCTGGCTGCTTGTAACATTCTCTCCTTAATCTGGGAATTCCAGAACCTGGCTATAATATTCCTAGGAGTTTTCTTTTTGGGATCTTTTTCAGGAGGTGATCAGTGTATTCTTTCAACCTCTATTTTGCCCTCTGCTTCTAAAACATCAGGGCAGTTTTCTTTGAGAACTTCCTGGAGGATGATTTCTAGGTTCTTACTTTGGTCATGGCTTTCAGGTACTCCAATAATTTTTAAATTATCTCTCCTGGATTTATTTTCCAGGTCAATGGTTTTTCTCATGAGATATTTCATCTTGCCTTCTATTCTTTCATTTGTTTGGATCTGTTTAACAGCATCTTAATTTCTCATAAAGTCATTAGCTTCCATTTGCTCCAATCTAATTCTGAAGCAATGATTCTCCTCATTGAGCTTTTGAGATTCTTTTTCCATCTGGCAAATTCAGCTTTTTAAGGAATTCTTCTCCTCGTTGCCTTTTTGAGCCTCTATTGCCATTTGAGTTAGTCTGTTTTTTAAAGTGTTATTTTCCTCAGTCAGGCAGTTAACTCTCATTTCATAATTTTCTTGCATTGTTCTCATTTCTCTTCCCAATTTTTCCTCCACTTCTCTTATCTGCTTCTTAAGGTCCTCTATGGCCTGTAACCAGCTTGTATTTTCCTTTGAAGCTTTTGGTGCAGGAGTTCTGACTTCACTGTCTTCCTCCTGTTCCATGCTTTGCTCCTTTTTATCTCCAAAATATAAGTCTAATGTTGGAATCTTCTGTCTGCTTTGTTTCCTTTGCCTGGTCATGTTGCCCCTCAGTCACTTAACCCCTGGGCTTTTTACCACAGTAGGACTCTGCCACCAGACAGGGGAGCTTTCGTCCCAAACACTGGGGTTTTCTCAGTTGCTGGAGGTATGAGGTATGAGATGGGTGCCTTTTCTGAAGCCTCCACACTCTCTGGCAAGCTGGACAGATCCAAGCAGGTTAAAGCAAGAGCGATTAACCCACTGAGTTTGAGGGCATGGAAACACCTGCTGTTTCTGTGAAAAATATGAGGAATGGGTCTGGGGACAGTGGTTAGATAGGGGCAGTGGATGGGATCCCATCACATATCCCACCACGCCTGCTGTTTCTGTGAGAAATATAAATTCATGGACATACCTGTTGTTTGGATATGTGGGGGGGGAGGGGGGAGGGTCTGCTGTTTAGTAGGACCTATAAAGAAGTTAGAATATTGGGGGTGGGAGGAGCTTTATTAGGATTCCATGATAGGGATGTAGAAGACAATTTGGCACTTTGGTTTAAGTGTGTGCACATGGGAAAAAATTACCAAATTGTTCAAGGAACTCTGCAAATATCATGACTGGATTTAATATATACGTGAGTCAGATGGCTAAGTGGGATTCTCCCATATGTAGTTCATGAGATCTCCTGGCCAATGAGGAGATGCTTCCCAGATTGGGAATTAGAAAGCTGCTTGAGTTACAAGGATGTTACCAAATTAGGGTCATATAAATCACAACTTTTATGATTCTCAGTGTTTTCACCTACTGAGGCCATTAGACTAGATAACCTCTGAAATCTCTCCAGAGCTAATGATGTATTAAGTCCTATAAACCTTAAACTGCTGCAAGTGAATGAATAAGTCTTACAATTTTGCCAAAATGTCCGAGATTAACTGAAAGCATCTCTTTTGACCATTAAGATGAAAATGAATACATGCTGTGGCTTTGGTAAACTAATCAGACATTTTTCCCATGCAGTGTACATAGACATAGCATCTGTGTGGCAAGGCTCCCCACTTATAAATGCTGGAAGTTGGTTCAAGAAAATACTGACACTATATTTGCACATAGTTTAGAAGCAGGGCATTAATCAATGTGTGTTCGTTCATTAAGTTTGCACATCTGGGGAGCTCTTCCTGTGGGTTTCCACATACACAGCCTTCCTAAATAAGGTAACAAGTTTTGCATTGTTGCAAAATTACACATTGTTTTGTAAACCAATATGAGTCCTTTGGAGTTTTCTAAGACACAGCTCTCCAGACACAAGCTTCTCAGTTGCTGTGTTTAACTAATTTTTCCTCTCCAGCTGGTCAGGGCTACAAAAACCTGGCCTTGCAAAAAGCACCATTCTCCAATTCCAATGTATCTTATTCCTACTCCAAAGTCAGTGGGAGCAGGGCGTGTAATCACCCTCTACCAAAGGCATGAGTACTGTCTAAATAATTCTTGTATTTCAAGGGGGCCCCTGTCAGGAGAATGGGGAAGGAAAGAAGACATTTGCCCACAATTAAAACTTCAATTTTTGGTCCCTGCTGAAAGGTGATGGACTTCTAGGGCAAAGAGAGTGAAGAAATATTAGTTTCAGGTTTCACCTAATACAGAAGTCCTTAACCTTGTGTGTGTGTGTGTTTGTGTGTGTGTATGTGTGTGTCACAAACTCTTTTGACAATCTATTGAAACCTATGGATCTTTTCTCACAATAATGTTCAAAAATATTGCATAAAATGTTAAATGCATCAATGCATAAAATAATATAATGAGAATTACAAAGGAAATCAATTGTACTTAAATATAACTATTAAAAAAAAAGTTATGTGTTTGTAGACCTAAGTTTAAGAACTAGTCCTCCATCTACTGGCATGAAAGATGGGGGGAGAAATTCCTGAGTGTTTCATTTCATTACTCTCAAAGAGAGATTTATCATCATCATTATCATCATCAACAACAACAAAATTATCATTAATACAGCCCTTTTTATATGCCAGGCACTGGACTATACCTTAACAACTTAATGTGAATTAAGATATAAGAGCACTTTCCTCTATGATCAGAATGAATGGAAAGGCATGAGAACTCCAATGCCTTGAGTTAAGAAAGATAAATCAGGGGGTAGCTAGGTGGCGCAGTGAGTAAAGCACCGGCCCCAGAGTCAGGAGGGCCGGAGTTCGGTTCCAGCCTCAGACACTTAACAACCACACAAAAAAATTAGCTGTGTAACCTTGGGCAAGTGACTTAACCCCAATTGCCCTTCAAAAGGCAAAAAGAAAGAAAGAAAGAAAGAAAGAAAGAAAGAAAGAAAGAAAGAAAGAAAGAAAGAAAGAAAGAAAGATCAGTATTTATTAATTACTTACTATGTGAGCTAAAAGTTGTGGATACACAAAAAGGCCAAAGCAATCCCTGCTCTCGAGGAGTATGCATTCTAATGGAGAAGACAACATGTAAAAACCTAGGTACATACGAGATATATAGGGTAGTTAGGAAAAAATCTAAGAGGAGTGCTCAAAGAAGAAACTAAGGGAATAGGAGTGCCATAAAAGGAAGATGGAAATATCCAAAATAAGCATCATTGACTTCTCAGTTTTGGCTGGGTCAGTCCTGTCGTCTCTTGTCTCGATTACACTCAGCAAATGGGATGGTGCCTGTGGAAATGTTATAGAGCTGTTTTCTGGAAGTGTCATAGAGTTGGTTTCTGGATTCAAGAAAAAGAAACATAGCCCACACTCCCAGTGAACTTACCTAGTTTTCATTTATTGGTGTCAAAACAAAGGCTACCATGAGATAGTTCTAACAATAATCAGCTAAATAGGACATATGATTGGATCCCTTTTGCGCTAAATGTGGGATTTACTCCAATAACTGTGAGGTCCAATTAGGAGCTAGCCACAACTGCAAGGGAATGAGGAGTGGCTGTCTTATTGTACCCTTTTCTGTGAGAGAAGTATAGGACAGAAAAGGGTAAGGTGTATTCTTTTATACTCACAACTAAACAACCTACTCAGATCCCTTTTACAAAATATACCAATCTATGGGATAAGAAAACCATTTCAACATGAATAGTTAGGAAGTAAGCCTATTAAGAGTTTGCACTCAAATGGTAGTTTATTTGGTGCTTTTGGTTATACCTTATGGATTCACCAATAACTGTGGCAATATCTAATAAAATGCACCCACCACCACCCTCACCACCCCACTATGACATGGTATAGGGCAAAGAGTTCTGGGTTTGGAGCCAGAGATCTATATTCCAACCCTTAATCTGATACTGACTACTTGCATAACCCTAGACAAGTCATACTCTTCTGGGAAATTCCTTCTATTTAAATATTTCCTTAACTTTAAAAGACAAATGCCTTATCTTTAAAAGATCATATTAGATAACCTTTAAGTAGCTTTATAGCTCTAAATTTCTGCTTTTGTGAACCCCAAAGGAAAAAACCAAATCTGACCAAATAACCTCAAAGTGTCTGGAAAACTGTAAAGCTTATATATGTACATATTTATATTATATGTATATGCTTATATAGAAATATAAAATACTATTCTATGGAAGAGACATGAAACTATGATGGGAGAAATGTCAGTGTATCGAAAGCCTGTGACATTGAGCAAAATCATGATTTAATAGGGAAGCAAAGATCCCTAAATGAGATCATATGGCAATGTCCCTGGTTTAAAAATTATTTGCATTCCAAATAACTCCCAGTACAATTTGTCTAATCACATCCTGTAGATTCTTCTGTGATTTTTTTGGTAGCATCATTTCCATTTTTATGACCAAAGTACACTGACCATTCAAATCATGTTGATTTTCTATGTATATTTTTGTTGTTGTTCAGTCATTTTTTCCATTGCATTTGGCTATTTGTGACCCCATTTGGGTTTTTCTTGATCAAGGTACTGGAGTGGTTTGCCATTTCCTTCTCCAGCTCATTTTACAGAGGAGGAAACTGAGGTTAACAGGGTTAAGTGACTTGCCCCCTGTCACATGGCTAGTAAGTGTCTGTGGCCAGATTTGAACTCAGGAAGATGAGTCTTCCTGATTCCAAGTTCAGCTCTCTTTCTATTGCATCACTTAGCTGGATTACTAAAAATATCAGCTTTCATCGGCTCCAAGAGTAACAGCCATTAATATTAGAAAGATGGATGGTTCATTCCATTGGTTATAATTCTTCTTTACAACTTGACTACTGTGAAAATGTTTAATGTGAAGGTGTATGTAGAACCTATGTTGGATTACATGCCGTCTTGGGGGGGGGAAGGGGAATGGGGGGAAGAAAATTTGGAACACAAAAACTTGTGGAACTGAATGTTGTAAACTAAAAGTAAATATTAAAAAAAAAAGAAAGAATGACTTTCTTTAATTGGATAGCAATAATAAAAGATGGTGGGAACTTAAAACATTATTTACTCTGGTAAAAAAAAAAAAAACCTTGTTGAATATACTGAGAATGGGATGATTTGGTTTACTGAATTTTGGGGCTCGCAAAATCATGAGAATCTCAAAAGTTGGAAGGGATTGCTAAGACTGAGCACAAGAATAAATCTGATAGCTCTCTCTCGGGTCGGGGTTACATGGCGGCGACTGCGGCAAAGCGAGAGCCTTGGAGACGAGCCTACCTTAGGGGCTGTCAGCGGTCCCTGCACTGCCTCGATGAGTCGGAGAAGTCCCGTTGTCACAGAGTAAGATGGATGGTAGCTTTGATTGTGATTGTGGTGAGCTGGAGCCACCTGATCACTAACAAAAGACATCTATAAACCAACAGCTGCCAGAGCTTCCTAGTCAAATAAACAGTAAACAAACAAAGGAGGAAAAGAAACAAAACTAATATAGTGCTTACTGGCACCCTAGAAATGATGCTGCTCAGGACGAGTCCAACACTGAATGTATCTGCACTGTGAGGAGAATGTTCAGAGAAGCCTATTGCGTGCATATTTATTCACTTTTTTGTTAAATGTTAACTCGTTTAGCACAGTAAAGCTGAGTGCGTAGTATGTCATTTCAAAAAAAAAAGAATAAATCTGATAGAGAATCTTCTCTGTGCTATTATTCCCAACTCCTAGGAGTCAGAAGCATTAGAGGACCTTCTCCAGAGGGGACACATATTCAAGATTCTTAACTGATGCATGAGAGATCCTGAATTCCTAAGATGTTCAAGGCCTTGTGCTTCCATGAGGCAGGCAGATGGTACAGTGGATAGGGCCCTGGACCTGATATCAGACCTTAGTTCAGACAAGCCACTTAAACTTTCAGCACCTTGGTTTCTCCATCTGTAAAATAAGGAAATTGTACCTGATGGCAATTAAGTGCTCTAAAAGCTACGATCCTGTGTTCTTATCCAATCACCTGGACTGTGGCCTGATATTTCTCCTTTCCCAGACTTGACCCTATGATTGACAAGTTCAACAATACAATATTCTCTACCTTAGTGCCCTTTATCTCTGTCCTTTGGCTAGTTGCCTTACCAAACTCCAACCATCTTCTTTTATTCTGGGAAATTTACACAATTCTACTGAATGGGTCCCCTACAAATGTAGGTAGTCTAATCTCAATTGTACTCTCGGTGCTTCACAAAAATCCTTTGTACCCTTCCCTGGATTCCATTGACTTTCTTTCATATTATCCACACTAACTGTTTCGGACCTTCTCTTTTCTTCTTAAGTCTCTTCACTTCTTTTCTTGTCTCCCAGATGAAGACCTCACTTGCTACTTTACTGAGACAATATAAGCCATCTATCACAAGCTTCTTCTCTCCAACCCTCTGCCTCCAAACATCTTCCCCAAGTCTCTCTTCCTTGGTTGTGGTTATTAAGAAGAGATGATCCTTCTTGCCAAGGGCAACCACTCTGCTTGTACCTTTGACTCCATCTCCTTCCTCTTCTTGGAGCTTTCCCCTTCAGTCATTGCTTCTCTCTTTCATCTTCAATTTGTCTTTATTCATATACTCCTTCCCTAGGGATAGTGGTGGAGAACCTGTGACCTTGAGGCCACTTATGGCCTTCTAGTTTCTAGGGTGCAGCCTTTTGACTGAGTCCAAGCTTTACAGAACAAATCTTTTCATTAAGGGGATTTGTTCTGTCAAGTTTGGATTCTGTCAAAGGGCTGCACTTGAGGACCTAGAGGGTCACATGAGGCCTCAAGGCCAAAGGTTTGGTACAGGGAATTCAAGGTGAGGAAATTCCCCCTACAAATAAAATTTGGTATCTTCCTGAAATTTATAGCATTACACAGTTAATCAGAGAATTGGGAGGTGAAATGATTTATCCAAGGTCATACAGCCAAGATGTTCCAGAAATGAAATTTAAACCCAGGTCCAAGTTCTTCCTGGGGCTTAAAGGTATCTTGAGGACAGGTCACTATGACACACTGTCTCCTATACTTTTTCCTTGCTACCTATAAACGTGTTTATGTCTTATCCATCCTTAAAAATGTCTTCAGGTCAGTCTGTTATCCCTTCAGACTGTCATGTTATGTCTCTTTTCCCTTTAACAGAATTGCCTAAGCTTCTCAGTTATCTCCATTTCTTTATCTCCTACTCAATTCTCAACACTTTGCAATCTACTTCCAGTCCCACTTATTTAATTTTTAACTGCTAAATCCAATGCCTTTTTCTCAGTGTTCATTCTAGTAGGTCTCTTTGCAGATTTTCAACAGTCAAGCACCCCTTCCTCCTAGCTATTTTTTTTTCCTTTCTTGGCTTGGACACTGTTGTTTCTTGGTTATCCTGCTATCTGCCTGTCAGCTTTCTTTGCTGGACCATCATCAGTCTCCTTCTTACTGGAGATCTCCCCGGGCTCTGTTGGACTTTCCCTTATTTTTCAACTCTATTTAGTTGATCTCATTAGTTCAGTTCAATTAACATCTGTACACTGACAATTCCCCAATCTATTTATCCAACTCAGATCTCTCTCCTAAATTCCAGTATCTGTTTGCTCGACTTCCACTGACATTAAAACCTTGTGCGATTATGGCTCTCACCTACCATTCTAGACTCTTCTACCATTCTAGACTCTAGACTCACATCATTCATTTTAGTTCCAACCATAATATCCTCCTAGCTTTTCCTTGAGTTCAACATTCTGTCTCCCATCTTGGCACCCTCACACAAGCCAGCCCCTTGCTGGAATCTCAATCCCTTTCACCTGTTTTACAGAATTCCTAACTCCCTCAAAAACTCAGGTCAGACTCTATTCCTGACATAAAGCTTTTCTTAACCCCACTCTTCTCAAGTAGATAGTATTGTATCTGTCCTCAAATCATATTGTATTGGCTTATCTGTATACATATGTTGGTCACCCTGTAAAGGATAAATTTCTTGAGAGAAGGAACTGTTTACTTTTGGCTCTGTACCCTAGCCCTTAGGATAGTACCTGTAAATAGAAGGCATCTAATGTTTATTCAATATAACTTGTGAATTGAAGTTGACACAGTCTTTTGTCAAAAGACCACTAATGAGAGGTAGACCACTCCCTCCCTGTTCTACTAGCCAATTGAGAGCTCACCAGATATCCCTTTTTTCTACCCTGTAGAAGATACCCCCTGAAGACTACTAATGCACTTTCTTGTGTTATTAGTGAGTAGAGTATGGCAAACAGAGTTAAATTATGACTAACAAGCTAACAGTTTCAAGGTCATTTTTCTGACTGTCAATGACCTTGTATAATGGGTGAATGGTAGGTAGAAGGCATAAGAGACTTATTTTATTGTAAGGTATATCCTGGGAATGGACTTTTTCAATTAAAGAAATCCCCAAGTCAAGCTCATTTTGTTGTCATTTTCCTCTTTCTACTAAAGGCACAATACAGAAGAATTTTTAGAGCCAATTGAAGTCTGTTGTTAATTGAGTTTCATGTTTTACTGATAATTAGTTATATGGAGACCAAGTAATGGCCAAGGAGAGGGAAAAGAGTAACATATATTTCACAAGATTAGACCAATTTGAGGAGCTATATAACATTATAGGATGAATTAAATATCTATTCTTGGGAGGCCACATGGAAGGACTGAGTTTGACTCCCAGTTTATCAACTTCCTACCAGGGTAACCTTGGGTAAATCATTTAACCTGTCTAAAGGTCAATTTTATCACAAGTATAGTGAAAGAATTATGCTAGATGACCTCTAAGGACCAATCTAGCTCTGTATCAATGGTCTTAAACATGTACTTGCAATAAGAGCTCATATTTCTAAAGCATTTTAAAATGCCTGTGAGCTAGAAAAATTCATTCCAGACCCATTTCATCACCTTATTTAATGGGTTTACTAGATTGATAGATAATAGAAGTACCTTAGACAAAGTTAAATTGAATTTGAGCAAAATATTTTATAAAGACTTTCATGATAGAACTCCACTTTTCACTACCTGTAACTGCCTAACTTGAACCACCAAGAACTAGATGTACCTCCCAAGATAAGGTAGTCACTTCTAAACTCACCACCTGGGGCTGCTAGGTGGTACAGTGAATAGGGCATCACCCCTGGAATCAAGAGGACCTGAGTTCAAAGCCAATCTCCGACACTTGACAAATTTACTAACTGTGTGACCTTGGGCAAGTCACTTAGCCCCAATTGCTCTGCCTTCCCCCTTTCAAAAAAAAATACATTAAACTCATCACTATGTGGCTGATGGAAGCCTAGAATGCCATCTACCATCTACCCCTCTGTCTGGAGGACTGGAGGATGGAGTGCCAAATTGCTCTCAAAATCTTCCTTTTTAGAGGGCAGAAATTGAACTCTCAGCTCAATCCACTTGATATATGCAGCTCTGTCTGGTCTCAGCTCTATGAGACAAGATACCCCCCAGGTATCTCTCCCCACTGTCTACCTTTTCCAGCTTCCCTTTATGTATTGTCTTCCCCCATGACATTGTAAGCTCTTTGAGGACAAGGACTGTCTATCTTTTTTTTTATTTGTATCCTCAGTGTTTGTACAGTACCTAGCACATAGTACATACCTTAACAAATGTTTACTGAACTGTACAAAAGATGTCCTAGCTGAGGGCAACTAGGTGGCACAGTGGATAGAGTACTGGGCTTGGCTTAGAAAGACTCATCTTCCTAAGTTCAAATCCAGCCCCAGACATTTACTAGCTGCATGACATTGGGAAAGTCACAAGCCTCTTTGCCTCAGTTTCTCCATATGTAAAATGAGCTAGAAAAGGAAATGGCAAACCACTCCAGATGGCAAACCCATCACTTTTACTGGAAAGGAATTACTAAGAGTCAGACTAAAATGACCGAATAGCAACAAAGATAAGAAGTGGGAAGGTATGTATACAGCAATAGCATCAAAAGGATTGACTGGTTAATTGACCAATACCAAAGAGTGTAAATTTCTAAAATGATTTCAAATGTGTGGAGAACTCCAATGGAATTTCTTGGGACCTTGTCTCTGTCCCTATTAAATTCAAAATTGTTCTCACTTTGTTGGGTAAAGGATGACCTCATTATCACTAAAATATTTAGCAGTGTCTGACACATAAGTACTGTACAAATGTTCATTATTGACTATTATCAAATTTGCCAACAACACAAACTTGAGAGGGATAGATAAGTAAAGAATATTGGATGGGAGAAATGAAGTTCAAAAAGACTGCAACTTAAATTTTATGTGGATTTATTTAAAGTCCTACACTTGAGTTTATAACAGCAATTACATAAGGTTAGGACAGGTGAGGTATGATTAAACAATAGTTGTGTGGAAAAGAACAGGGGGAATTCTAGCAATTTATATGACCAATGTGGGACATGGTCAATCAAGCTCATGCAATCTGAAGGTATACTAAGAGAGACATAGTATCCAGAAGGAGGGAAAGTATAGATGTGTGGCACTCTGTTCTGTGTGGAACACATCTGGAATATTGTATACGTTTATGACAAAATTGTAGGGAGAAGATAGATAAACTGGAGCTTTGTCCAAAGGATGGGAGGAGACTACACACAAAGCTTTATAAGGATAAATTTGAAGGAAAGGGAGATGGGTAACTTAGAGAAGATATAGGGAATGATGATAGCACTTGTATTTAAAGAGCTATACAATAATTTAAAGAGCTAAAGGGGGAGGGGAGATAGTCTTTTCTGTTTGATCAGAGAAGGCAGAATTAGGGGTAATCAATCAAATTAATAGAAAGTTAGATATGGGATCAATTCCAGGAAAAGCTTCATTAATGATTACAGCTGTCCAAAAAGAAATGAATGACATAACTCAGAAAGCAATGAGTTCTCAATTAATACATTAAAGTGAAAGCTTAATTATCTCTTGTTGGGAATGTTGTGAAGGAAATTCCTAGCAAGATTCAGGTTATTAGATAACCTCTGACATATTCTCAAGCACTAAGATCAAACACACCCACACATAATTCTTTTGTACTTGAGATTAAATTATATAACCATGTCCTCCATAAACATGATGTTAAAAAATGTAAGCATAGCCCATGGTGCGTTGAGTAGATTCCCAACCCCTATGGCAGATTCACAGGAGGCCATGGACAAGAGTGAAACAAGTTGGGGAGGCATGGGTGGCTTGGGAACTGCATCATTGGAAGACATATTCACAGAAGCACTAGAGTACAGAAATAATACAAAAAAATATGACTTTTCTCTATATAGCTTGTTTGTACACATGAGTTTGTTCAAGTTTCCCCTATTAGATTGTGAACTCCTCAAGACTAGGTACTGTCTTTGCCATTCTTTGTGTCCCCAGTGTTTAGCACAGTGACTGACACAAAATAGGCACTTTAATAAATGTTAACTGACTGCCTGTGTCGAAATGCCATCATTCTATATGAATACCAATGAATAAGGCAACTAGTAGGAAAAGCAGCACCAATTAATAAGCAGTATACAGAGGCATTCTGGAGCATATGCTATTAAGTCAGTCATATTTGTGAAATACATAGGGAGAACACATAAGGAAAAACGCTTTTAAAAAATGAATTTAAGGGAAAGATAGTTAGCTGCAGAGAGCCTGTAGGCCTACCATACTATCAAATACATAATTGTTTGTTACTGGAAATTGTGTAGCAGTCCAAGAAAATGTCACCTACTAATAAATCAAATTCATTAAGAGTAAAAAAAAATTAACTTATGAGAACTTCTATTTCTTCACACTCTAAGTTTCATGTTTTCCTTATAGCAGCCCTGTGAGGTACTACTATTATTATTCCCATTTTTGTAGATTTTATAGATTTACATATTTTATATAATTTTAAAAGTTTTTATGCAGAGGCACTGAGAGACAGATGAAATGATAACCATTCAGCAGTATGGCAACGTCAGACCTCCAACCCTAAGGCTTTTGGCTAAAAGTCCAGTGCTCTTTCCCATACACCATGGTATTTTGGAGAGCTGCAGCTAAAGTGGGACAACCAGGGCACTGCACCAGGTATCCAAGAACTGTTGGCATTCAAGGGGTCTGCTTCCACCCTGTGACTATCCTCTATCATGCAGTATGATCACACCTACTCCTTTATCTAGCCTTGGACCACTACTACCAGGTTTTGTTGTGGTGGTATCCTTTTCCTAAGTCTTACTTCATTTTTTTTTTGCTTTTTTTCTTGGAGAAGGGAAGGTAGGGCAATTGGGGTTAAGTGACTTGTCCAAAGTCACATGACTAGTAAGTGTTAAGTGTCTGAGGTTGGATTTGAACTCAGGTCCTCCTGACTCCAGGGCCAGTGCTCTACTCACTGCACCACCTAGCCACCCCTAAGTCTTACCTTCTAATAAAAGCTTTTCTCAATTCTCCTTAATCTGAGTACCTTCCCTCTGAGTCTACCCCCAATTTATCCCATATATATCTTGTTTGTACATAGTTGTTTGCCTGTTGCTTTCCACATTAGACTGTGAGCTCCTAGACAGCAGTGACAGTTTTTTGCCTTTCTTTGTATGAATCTTGTCTACCAAATGCTCAGATTCTTACAATATGTTCCTCTTGTATTGGAGTCACAATAAACCTTGTTACTTGGACTAAAAGGTAGCTTGAGTGGTTGATTTCTGTCAAGGAAGTCCTGTACCTTTTGCCCTAAATTTCAAGTTTCCCAGCGCCCCTAGACCACAACAGATACAACTAAACCTCACTACACTGTACTTATCTCCACCCACTCCCTCATATAATTTTTTTGTAAGCTCAAGAATTCCTAAAGTTCAGTTGCTTTGTATTATGTGTGCATGTGGGAGTTTTATACTTACAAAATAGTCTATTTCATATTCCAATTTTCTAGTATTTATATTCAACAATCCAAATCCAATTGGACAAATATTTAATCATTTGTGGTAGACCATACAAAGAGAAGTTAAAAATTTATTTTAAAAAATTTCTGCCATAATTCATGATAAATGTACAATAGAGAGGCAAATACATTCTCTGAAGTTCATGTCCATCTCTCCCCTTCTCTCAAAGGGAGAAAAGTCATTACTAACTGAGGGTGGGGGCAGGGAGGAATCAGGTAAGTTTCATGGAAGATATTTCAAATGGAATGACTTCAAAAATGGAAAGGAAAGGACAAAAAATAAGAAATTGTAAGCAAGTGCTTATTGTTCTAGTCACATCTAGCTCTTAATGACTTAATTTGGGGTTTTCTTGGCAAAGATACAGAAGTGATTTGCCATTTCCTTCTCCAGGTCATTTTACAGATGAGGAAACTGAGGCAAACAGGGTTAAGTGACTTACCCAAGGTCACACAGCTACTAAGTATCTGAGGTCAGATTTGAACTCAGGAAGATGAGTCTTATGACTCCAGGCCTGACACTCTATCCACTGCACCAGCTAGCTGCCCATTCTAACCATAGGGGCATTCCATACATTAACTCAGATTTCATCCATTTATTCTGGGGAGGGGGGAGAGAAGATAGCAACATCAGAATTGTTTGATGTTCTTGGGCATCAGTAACATTAGCTGAGCTGCCAAGTGCATAGCATTACAGTCCCAACTTTGCTTGGGACAGCTAAGTTTCACATGCATGGAGAAATATTATTCTAATAATGATATAGCTATCATGAAAATAATTTGGTCATAAGAATACCTGGGTAAGAAAGAATGGATGAGTGAGCAAAATTCATCTCATGGACTGGGGAAAAATCATCTCAAAGCAAGTGCACTTTATTTGTAGGGCCAGGAAGCTTATCTTATAGGACTAAGTATTTTTAAAATCCCTTACAGCTCGAAAGCCAATGAATTTCTAAGCCAAATGTTGCTTTAGCCATTATAAATTCATCTGCAGTACTACAAAAATACAGCAGGTGGCAGTGAAGAACACCAAACCACACCCCCCCCCCCCCCCAAAGGCCAAGTCTATGCAATATTTAATCATAAACTCCTATAATTCGATTGAACTTTCAAGGTCATCCTGCCTAGTCCAACCCTTTCATTTCATAGAGGAGAAAACTACATCTGAGAGAGAGTTCACCAAGGTCATATGGCTACTTAAGAAGTTTCTAAGTAAATTAATTTCTTCTAATGATTCAAAAATTCAGATTGTTAAAAAAACATTCCTTTACTACTATTATTCAAGTGATTCTTTAACATTCAGTTACACACAAGGTATAATTCCAGCATGGACTACAAATGCAAAAATAAAATACAATCAATATTTATTAGAGCAGTCAGCTGGCATGGTAGATAAAGCATGGGGTCTAGAGTCAGAAAGTTTCCTTGAGTTCAGATCTGGCCTCAAACACTTACTATCTGTGTGACCTTGAGCAAGTCACTTAACCCTGTTTGCCTCAGTTTCCTTATCTGTAAAATGGGCTGGAGAAGGAAATGCCAAAACCATTCTAGTAGCTTTGCCAAGAAAACCCCAAATGGGATTATGAAGAGTCAGATAAACTGAATAACAATAATAACAGAACATTTATTAAGCACCTACTATGCATAACATTCTACTCTGGTGTTCATCTTGGCTTGTAGGTCATGAAAATAATGATTGACTCTCAGAAGGAATACCAGGAGAACTCACACTAAGGCAAAAGTTTTAGCATGCTAGAAAATCTTGGAGTCTGGTGCTGGCAATAGACTCTCTTACCTAAATTCAGAGAGGTTCATCACCAGTGCATTGGTCATTAAGTGATGAATTATTTGTACATGGCAACATTTGTACCCCCTAAATCCTTCTCCCTCTTAAACTTCCCTAGCATATATGTCAAAATTATGTGATTGCTTGGAATACATAACTAATAGAAAGAACACTATTCAATGATCCCCAAATTACTGAATTCAAATATGGTATAATTCTGAGAGATATATCCTCATCAGAGGCTCATAAGGTCATGGGTCATAGACCAGCACTTCAGTAGTTATATAATACACCCCCTCATTTTACGGGAGAGGAAACTGAGGACCAGAAAAGTTGTTATTTGCCCAAGGTCACATCAGTTGTAAATTGGGAGGGGGGGGTAGATTCTATTGTTCACTGCTGCCATGGAGGAAATACAATATAGAGTCTAACTTGAATTTGGATCCTTATAGAAGATGAAGTCTCCCAGATATATATAGACTATGCATCAAGGTGGCACAGTGGACAGTGCCAGGCTTGGAGTCAAGACCCAAATTCCAATCCTTCCTAGACACTTACTAGCTGTGTGACCCTGGACAAGTGATTTGAATTCTTTCTGTCTTGTTTTCTTCATCTGAAAAATGGGGATCTTAATAGCACCTGCTTTGCAGGGTTATATTGAGGGTAAAATAAGATATTTGTAAAGCGCTTTGCAGACCTTATGCAGGTGCTAATTATTATCACTATATAAATGCATTGCTATTATACATGCACACACCATACCCATTTTCCCAATATATACCTATCCTCTATGGCCAGTCCCAAACTCTTCATCTTTAGTGTTGACAACCTTGGACTTACATTATAATGAGAAGAGATTAAAAAAATCTATGACACTGAGAGATAATAAAGAGCTCAGTTGTCATTATAGTGGGGGGGGGGGGGGGAGAGAAGTCCATATCTGTGCATAGACTTCTACATTTCATTAAGACTGGAGGAGAATGGCAATTTCTGGGGGCAGCATCAAATAATTGCTTAGAAAAGAGAAGATGAAGGTAGAAAAATAACTTTATGCAGAAAACATTTCTGTCTTAGACAAAATGAATGAAAGCTTCCCTAAAAAGATTTCCCTCTTTTCTAACTCTATAGCTGTCTTTGTATCCTTGGTGCTGCATTAGGATAACTGAGTCAAGAAAATGATGAGTGCATTCACTGCATCAGTGCAATGGGATAGTTACTTAGGATTCAGGTTTGGGCTAAAGCAAAAAACCATACTCACTAGCTATTTGATTGAGGCTATTTTGGGCAAGGACACTCAAAAGAAACAAGAACAAGGGTCCTTCACCAGAATTACCTCCATCCCCAGATCCCCAGACTCACAGTGTATATCTCAGCCGAGCATAGGCTTCCGAAAGGTTTTCTATAAAGTGATGGGCTTCTCAGCTGTATTGTAGGTATATGTTGTTGGCAGTGTTACAGGTCAGTCTTGCTGCTTGGAATTCTTGCCCAGCTGTAGCACCCCGTCTAGGCACCTGCTGTCCAAGGCAAGGTGGGGCAAAGAAATAGATCCAGATTTTATACCATTTCTAATAATGAGTTGGCAAAAGTTGAAACTCTGAGCCAATCGGCCTTTAGCATTGAAGAGTACTCTGAACATTGGCAAGCATTATATAATTCTCTAATGGACTCACTTAGATGAGAACATTCTCCTACACTTATGATACAAACAAGTCAGACAAAGTATAAAGCTATAAATCAATCAGGCTATAGAATTGTAGTCCTTCACTATACTGAAGGTAGGGGAGGCATCCTATCCATCACCATCTGTCTTAACGAAGATGTCTTTTCTAGAACAGATGTCAGAAACAAACAGAAAAAAGGAACAATTCCAGGAAGTGGAAAGGATGGCTGTCCATGACTGGGTGGTAGGCTGAGTCATGGCACAGGGTCAGTGTGTCAAACATATGTTTTATGAGACCCAGATGCCTGTCATAGTCGAATTCCATCCAAGACAACTTGAAGAATGGACACCAAGTCTCTCCCTCATTCCATAATGGAAATGGGCAAAATCCAGATTGCAACCAATTCTATTAACATGATTTTTTAGGAAAGCCATTTAGTTTCCAGGTCACATATGTCAAAATATCCACTGGGTTGGAAACATGAAACACCTTGCAATTAGGGCTGTATTTAACAACATCAGGAATGATGAATTTAAAGATATTCACATTATGCTGGGCCAAATTAAGATGACATGCCCCAACCACAATAATGACCAGTTTTGAGTTTGCAGCCACAATGTGGTCTTTTCCAGAAACAATCTTTGACATTTTGAGGAAAAGGCTGCCATGTCAAAGATCCATCATCTCTCCCTTTAGTTTGTCTTCTATTACATTAACTACAGCAAGTTCATCAGCAAAATCCTTTGTTAAGATACTGGTGGTACATGCCATGCCAACTACACCAACCCCAACAATAGTGATCTTGCTCCGGAGAACCTAATCTTCATTTGGGACATTCCAAATCAGCTGATCCTTAACAGTAGATGCCATTTTCGGGGATATCTGAGCTAGAACCAAAGTTTCTGGTCAGGTTGCAAAAGTTCTGAGTTATATGTGATGAGACTGCTGATCCCAGACTCGCTCGTCTTATTTCTTTCTAAATACATTCCTCTTCCCTTCCTTACCCAGTGAATCATCCCTTGCAACCAAACCTTAAGCAAGAGACAGAAAAAACAGTTTGACACAATTAAGTAATGCATCTACTCTGTCTGATCGCCCTACTGTATCCCCCACCTGTAGAGTGAAGAATAATGATGCATTTCTTCAACTCTGTTGGGGGGCTAGATTTAAAACTATTTTTACAACTTACCTTTTATTTACTTCCTTTTGCTTCTCTTTTTTCTTTTAGCTTTTCTTCCTTTAATATTTTTATCTTCCTCCCTTCCTTCATTCCTTCTGTCCTTCCTTTCGTCTTTCTTTTCTTCCTTCTTTACTTCTTTCCTTCCTTTTTTCCTTCTTTCCTTTTTCCTTCATTCCTTCCTTCCTTTTTTCCCAAATACATTTTCAGGATAATCCAGATGAGAATATGGAAACCCATTGAGAAACGAGAAAGAAACTGGGGGACTAAGCTTACAATAATGAAATTCTATTAAAGACCTAATCTAGGGGTGGGGTCAAGATGGCGGCATAGAAGCAGGGAAACTCCATGAGCTCCCCCCATAACCACCTCAAATACCAATAAAATATGGCTCTAAACAAATTTTAGAGCTACAGAACCCACGCAATGACAGAGAGAAAGAAATCTCCCATGGAAAGCAGTCCAGCAGGTGGATAGGAAGGGTCCATCACAGCATGCTGGAGGCTGAGCCCAGCCCCATGTGGGCCCTCAGTTTTAGCCCCAGGGAGACCCCGACAGCAGCTGGAGCAGACTTTGGGAGAGTGGATCACCAGCAGCTGTGGCAATTTCCAGAAAAATCAACCCAGAAATGCCAAAGACAAAGTAAAAGTTTAGTGTGGAACTGGGTTGAAATTGGGGGGTGGGGAAGGAGCCTGATCTGACCTCTGCCCCTGGAGCAAGAAGCAGTGGAGGTTCAGAGCTCCTGGCCTGCAGATCATAGGAGGACCAAGAAACCATTCAGAGGATAATCGCTCTTGCTTGAACCTGCCTGTATCTGAATTGCTGTCTTG
Source organism: Petaurus breviceps papuanus (assembly GCF_028583685.1). Classification (NCBI taxonomy): domain Eukaryota; kingdom Metazoa; phylum Chordata; class Mammalia; order Diprotodontia; family Petauridae; genus Petaurus; species Petaurus breviceps. Next base: position 1,050,646 of record NW_027185720.1, read on the forward strand.
GGTGGTAGTCCTGAGGTTTGTGACCAGTGAGCCAGAGCTTGGGGGGCAGCAGAAAGGGAACCCAACTAATGGCTCTGGCAGCTGTGAAAGCCCCAGCAATTTGGGACAAATCTCTCCTCTCTGGAAGCAGAATTCTACTGAGGCAAAGAGCTCAGAAGCCAATTAATTGAGTGGCAACATGAGCAAGCAAAGGAAGCAAAGCAAACACAGCAATCAAACCTTAATTTCCTTTTGGGGGGACAAAAAGTATCAAAGCATGGAGTGGGAGGAAGACAACAAAGTCAGAACTCCTGTACCAAAATCTTCCAAGAAAAATATGAATTGGTTATAGGTCATGGAAGAGTTCAAGAAGGATTTTGAAAATCAAGTAAGAGAAGTGGAAGAAAAATTTGGAAGAGAAATGAAAATGATGGAAGAAAATCAAAGAGAGTCAACAACCTGACTAAAGAAAATAACACCTTTAAAAATAGATTAACTCAAATAGCAAAAGAAGCCCAAAAAGCTAATGAGGAGAAGAATGCCTTAAAAATCCAAATTTGCCAGATGGAAAAAGAATTTCAAAAGCTCACTGAAGAGAATAATTGCTTCAAAATTAGATTGGGGCAAATGGAAGCTAATGATTTTATGAGAAATCAAGATACTAATATACAGATCAAAACAGTTGAAAAAATAGGAGGCAATGTGAAATATCTCATTGGAAAAACCACTGACCTGGAAAATAGATACAGGAGAGAGAATTTTAAAATTATTTGACTACCTGAAAGCCATGACCAAAAAAATAACCTAGAAATAATCATTCAAGAAATTCTCAAGGAAAATTGCCCTGAAGTTTTAGAACCAGAGGGCAAAATAGAGGTTGAAAGAATCTACCAATCACCTCTTGAAAAAGATCCCAAAAATAAAACTCCTAGGAATATTATAGGCAAGTTCCAAAGTTCCCAGATCAAGGAGGAAATACTACAAGCAGCCAAGAAGAAACAATTTTACTATTGTGGAAACACAATCAGGATAACACAGGATTTATCAGCTTCTACATTAAGGGATCGAATGGCTTGGAATATGATATTCCAGAGGTCAAAGGAGCTAGGATTAAAACCAAGAATCACCTACCCAGCAAAACTAAGTATAATATTTCAGGGGGAAATATGGTCATTCAATGAAATAGAGGATGTTCAAGCATTTTTGATGAAAAAACCAGAGTTGAATAGAAAATTTGACATTCAGATTTGAACTCAGGGAGATGAGTCTTACTGACTCCATGCCTTGCATTATATCAATTGTACCATTTAGGGGCCTTATCTGGGAGATGCTTTGAAACAAATGTGGTTACCATACCACCTTAGTAAGTACCCTTAAAAAAACTACTTAAGATTGGCAAATTAAAATTATTCTCATTGTCTTGGGGGAGGAAGGACATCATACCAGCAGGAACTCAAGCTGATAATATTAGAGAATGCCACTCTTTTGCCCTTTAGAAGACCCCTTAGAACTCTAAAATGTAGTCAACCTCTGGGAACCTGAGACTCATCTATGGGAGTGGAAATTGAAATAAGGATCCTCATAGATTATATATAGAGAGAGATTTCAGAAAAATTAATTTCACTTTGAGGGATAGTTTGGGGGCAAGTAGAGAGGGAAGAAAAGATCATGGAAAGCCTTATTTTAAAAGGAATTATTTGGGTGAAGTCAAAATGGCAGAATAAATGAAGTATTCATCTGGGCTCTCCCAAAATTCCCCTCTAGTCAACTTTCAAATAGTACCTCAAATCGAATTCTGGAGTGTCAGAGCCAAGAAAAGGTCAGAGTGAGACATTCTTCCAGCCCAAGACAACCTAGAAGGTCTGAAAGAGAGATCTGTTACACAGGGGAGGTGACAGACCTAGAACCCACATGGATGAAACACCAGTGGTGGGACTAGGTGGTGGTGACAGAAACAGCAGCAGCTTCGGGAATTCTCAAGCCAGAGACAGTAAGGTGGCAGGAAACTGGTCAGAATGAGTTTGTTTGGGGTACTAGCTCTGAACACAGAACCAGATACTGTTTGACAAATCCATTGCCTACTTCTGGGTCATAGTTCAAGGACAGAGAGGAATACTTTCAGTTAAGAGGGAGTGGAAGCCCTGAAGGAGAGTATCATTTCTGGTCTCAACAAATCATTGACCCTAAGGAACAATATTATCTCTGGTCCCAAGGGAACAGGGATCCAAAGGTGCAGATTAGACTGCAATCCTAAGGGATCAGGGGCCATTCCCAGGTAAGGACCAGAGTACAGACCAGGTGAGCAGTGACCACACCTCTCCCAAGAACACATAGCCTTGGAAGTACCAAAAACTTCCAAATCCCCAGAACTAGCTCTAAAAACAGCAGTGCAGAAAAAAGCCTGCAGCTTGAGACAGTGGCACCCCACTACACACACCAAGAACAGCCCAACATAAAGAAATAGGATGGGAAAATGAGCAAACAACAACAAAAAAGAAACTGTCCATAAAAAGGGAAGAGCAAGACACAAACTCAGAAGAAGACAATGAAGTCAAAACAGCTATAAGCAAAGCCTCAATAATTAAAGAAATATGTATTATTCACGGGTAGACTGAGCCAATATAATAAAAATGACAATTGTACCTGTTAATTTACTTATCCAGTGCCATATCAAGCAAGCTATCAAAGAATTAATTTATAAAGCTATAAAAAGTTATAAAATTCATCTGGAAGAACAAAAGCAAATCAATATCAAGGGAATCAATGGAAAAAAAATTGTGAAGGAAGGTGGCCTACAGTTCCAGATCTCAAACTATATTACAGAGTGATGGATCATTGGAATAGATTAGGTTTATGATACACAGTAGTAAATAAACATAGTGATCCAGTGGTTAAAAAACCCAAAGATCCAAGTTCTTAGGGATAAGAACTCAACATTTGACAAAACTTACTGGGAAAACTAGAAAACGACATAGGTCAATATCTCACACCATATACCAAGACATGGTCAAAATGGATAAATGATTTAGGCATAAAGGATGACATCATAAGTAAATTAGGGGAGCAAAGAAAAATGCACTTATCAGATCCATGGATAAGGGAAGAGTTTATGACCAAACAAGAGATAGAGAACATCAGAGGATGTAAAATAGATATTTTGATTACATAAAATTAACAAAACTTACACAAACAAAACTAATGCAGCTAAAATTAAAAGGAAAGCAAAACTGGGAGAAAATTTTTGCATCAAGTTTCTCTGATAAAGGCCTCATTTCTAAAATATATACGGAACTGAACCAAATTTACAAAAATCAGTTATTCCCCAGTTGATAAATGGTCAAAAGATATGAACAGGATGTTTTCAGAAGAAATCAAAGCTATCAATAATCACATTTTAAAATGCTCTAAAAAGTTGATTAGACAAATTCAAATTAAAACAAATCTGAGATACTATCTCACACCTATCAGATTGGCTAATGGGACAGAAAAAGAAAATGGTAAATGCTGAAGGGGATGGAGAGTGGAGTTGTGAATTGATTAAACTATTCTGGGGAACAATTTGAAACTATACCCTAAAGGCAGTGAAACTATGCATTTCCTTTGAACCAGTAATACCACTACTACATCTATATCATGAAGAGATCAATGAAAAGAAGAAAGGACCCAGTATAAATATGTGTATAGCAGTTCTTTTTGTAGAAACAAAGAATTGGAAATTGAGAGGATGTCAATCAATTGGGGAATGGCTGAACAAGTTGTAGTATATGATTGTGATGGAATACTATTGTACTAAGTTAAAAAGGATGATCAGTATGACTTCAGAGAAACCTAGGAAGACTTATATGAATTGGGGCAAAGTGAAGTGAACAGAACCAGAACATCATGAGGATGATCAACTGTGAAAGACTTAGCTGCTCTAATCAAGACAATAACCAAAGATGATTCCAAAGGACTGAGATGAAAAAATGCTACACACCTCCAGAGAGAGAACTGATGGACTTTGAATGTAGATTAAAATATGCTTTTTTTTCTTTGTTTTTATGGTTTTATTTTGTTTGTGGTTTGTTTTTTTTTTAGCAATGAAACTGATATGGAAATATGTTTTACATGACTTCACATGTATAATCAATATCAAATTACTTACAAGGACTTATAAGATGATGAAATTATAGGAATGAGTCCTAATGGCTCCCCAAACCAAAGAATCTTTCCCCAGTGACTCTCAAGGAGAGGAGAGGGGAGGAAGGAAGAGAATTTGAAACTCATTTTTAAAAATTATTGTTGATTTTTTAATATGTAATTGGGAAATACTTAATGAAATAAGTAAAAATTACTTTTTTTAAGTAAAAAAATAAAAAGAAGTATTTGAAGAAAAAATAAGACTTGATAGATAGAAATGGTTGAGGATAGAAAGCAGGGAAATAATTTCAAATAGCAAGAATTAAATGCAGTAAGTCATGGAGGCAGAAAATTCTGAATGTGTTTAGCCCTTATTAGGGATTATTGAAAATTGTGGATTATTGAAAACAAGACTGGAAAGTTAGGTTTTTGTTTTGGGTTTGAGGTTTTCTTTTCTTTTTGGAAAGAGGAAGGCAAGGCAATTGGGGTTAAGTGACTTGCCCAAGTTCTCACAGCTAGTTGTGTCAAGTGTCAGAAGCTGGATTTGAATTCAGGTCCTCCTGACTCCAGGGTCAGTGCTCTATTCACTGTGCCACTAGCTGCCCCAGAATGTTAGGTTTCAACAAAGCCATAAAGGATCTTGAATGCCAAGCTAACTAGTCTGGACTTCATTCAATAAGGAATAGGAAGGCATTGTAGATGTTTGAACAGTAGAAAAACATAACTAGAGCTGTACTATGAGACTAATCCAGTAGCCATATACAGTGTGGAGTGAAGGTTGATTGGTTGTTGTCCTTCATGCTCAAAGAGAACCAAAATGACATCCCCATGTTGGTATCAAGGTTCAGTGTGTCCAACTGTGACTGTTCAGACCAATGTGAGCTCAGAAGGCTCTACCACAAGTTGGGCACAAATAGTCCCTATGAACACGGAGTGGAGACTAAATTTGTGCTTCTCACATTTCTTTTGAGTTGCTGCTGCAATTATGCTTTTCTTACAGAGCTCATAGTGCCTTCTTTGATGTATGGATGCCATGATGAGCAGTCTTGTACCAGTGTTTCCTGTATCTCATAACTAATTCCAAAGCTCTTCAGAGGCACCCTGAAAGTATTCCTGTATTGCTTCTTCTGATCTCTGTATGAGTGCTTGCCTTGTGTGAGTTTTCCATAAAATAGTATGTTAGGCAAATGCGTATTGGCATATATTATTGGCATACAAACAACATGGCCAGTCCTTCAGAGTTGCACTCTCTACCAATAGAGATTTGAATGCTTGAATTTTGAATCCTTAACCAGTGGAATGGAGGTAAAGATATTCTAAAGACTGACACATCCTTTCGTAACTTACTGGACAACTTATGTGTGAGGTGGTGAGAATTTGAACAAATATGGAAACAAGTGGGGAGTGATGAGGCAACACTAAGGTCAGTCTCTTATCTATTGTACCATGTTTCTTCCCAAAGTTAAATAGCTAGTTAAACCAGGAAGATGATACATCTCAAAGTTCTGGACTGGTAATAGTCAAAGGTCAGGTGGTCAAAGAGTCAGTGATCACACAGTGAATAGCATTTCATACTGAGTTCTAGAGTCAATGGTAAACTGCTAGAGTTTTTATTTCTAGGGTTGGGGCCATTGACCTCCTCATCCTTTTTAGAGTCCTTGGAATGTTAGGGGTCCAGAGATCACAGATTCCATGCTTAGAACAAGAGGAGCTGAGTGCTACAGATGCTACTTACCCATTATTGAGAGTAGCAGAAGTGCTTAGCCTACTAGGAGCAATGAATAGTAATCAAAATCAAATGAAATATTTGTTGTGTTTGTCCTTCATTTCTGAAAAGGACCATGACATAAGGGAGATGATGACATGACCTGCAGTTGACTTTGATTTGAGTGAGGGAGGGCTGTGCATGGTCACCAGCCTCACTTTCTCCTCCAGAGCCATCTGGGTCTAGTGGCCAGATATCAGTCAGGACAACTGGAGTTGACTGAACACTGAACACTATGCCATATGGGGGAAAGGCGTTATATCAGAATGGGAGCAGAAACAAAAGGACCTTCAGTTTTATGCTTTCTGTTCTATAGTAACAAAAGTGGATTGGTAGAAAACTGGGTAGAGGGTGCTAATAATATTTGCAAATAATAATAATAATATTTGTAAATAGCACAAAGCTTGGTATACAGTAGATGTTTAATGAATCTTTATTCTTTCTGTCTTAATGGAGTTCATAGAAATGCTTTAGGCACTACTAAGCAGTACAAAGGGACAAAGGCTTCCCATCCCTGAATGAGTCAACATACCTACCCTGTTCACTTTTAAGTTTAATTTCTTTCTATTATTCCATTTATTTGTAATGATTAGCTACCTATTGCTGGAACTTCCACATGCTCTGATGTCCTACTTTGATCCATCCCTATGAAGGTTCTTGCAAATAAAGGAAAAGTTCTTTTTTTCTTAGTAGTATTTTCCAGTTACATGTAAAAATAGTTTCCAACATTCATTTTTGTAAGATTTTAATTCCCAAATTTTTCTCTCTTCCTTCTCTCCTCCCCAAGACAGCAAGCAATCCGATAGAAGTTATACATGTAGAATCATGTTAAACATAGGAAAAGATTTTTTTTAATAGCAACTCACCTTGGGATCCATGAACTTGATTTTTTAAAATTTTTATAGTTGAATTTCAATATAATGTGTTTTCTTTGTAATATTATATATTTTATACTTTTTAAAATATTCTTCCTCAGAAGAGGTCCATTGGCTTCATCAGACCACTGAAGGGCTCCATGAAACAAACCAAAAAAAAAAAGATTAAGAATCTCTGCTTTTGAAAGTAGATTTTTTTAAAGTAGAGTTTGGGGAATAAATAAAAGATCAAACCAAAATAGTAGAAAACTAAATTTTATTCTCCAGGTTAAATATCCCCAGCTCTTTCAATGGATTTTCTTATGGATTATGGCCTCTTTTCTGGCCTGAGTTGGCTCCCTCTGGATCTGTTCCAGTTTGTCCAGAGGAAAGAAAGGGGCTACAGAAAACTTTAGGCAGGTTTCTGGCAACTATTCCTTACCTGTGGCTTCTAATACAAAGACAAGTGTTGAAATCCCAGGAAATGGTCCACCAAATACCAATGCAGTTCTGGAAAAATCTACTCCTGAGCATGGAGTGTGGAGTTGTTTTCAGTGCAAATCATTTTACCAATTCATTCATCCTGGTTCTGGCTCAGTCATGGGCTATATTAGCTTAAGCTTGTTTTGGTATTAAAACCAGTCCCCTCCATTTGAGCTCCATTTAGAATAAATCTTTGAAAGAAAGACAGAGACACACAGAGACAGAGAGAACCAAAATCAGTAGGGAGAAAAATTGTATTTTTAAGCTTCTAAGAAGGTTTTCTAAACAATAGAGTGCAGAGAACAAAAAAGGCCATAAAATGACTTGACAGTGTCCTTTTAAGTGAACATATGTGAATTTTATGCAGCCATATGCGTTCACATATGCCTTACATGTGCACCAGCCAGCTGTTAACCAGCCAGATTATTCTACGTGTATGTTTATTGTAAAACAAGCCAAAAGTGTTTGGTCTCTTTGTTATAGAAACAGCTCATAATTTCAAGTCTACAGATGTTACTAGTTTCTCATTTCTTTTTTTTCCTTCAGAGCCAAATGAGCTGGTGATACTCAATTTGGCAAAATTCGAACATGACTCTTAGCCAGCCATAAGGACGAGAACTTATAAGATGATGAAATTACAGGAATGAGTCCTAATGGCTCCCCAAACCATAGAATCTTGCCTCAGAGACTCAGTCCATTCTCTTCCACTGGGTTCTGGAAGGATGCCCAATGAGTGATACTTGAATTTCAGTGGGAGAGAGCCAAGAGGGTGAAGTGAGGTTATCGAATATTTCCATGTCACTCATAACTTCTCTGTGTAGTTCTTACATTTTTTTGAATGATGGTCAATTCCTTTGTGATATCCACCCCCATTGTGAGACTTCAAAATAACTTTGAACTCATTTTTACCTATACAACAGCTACCCTGTAATCTAAAGAAATCAAAGTGAATCTTGCCAATAAATATTTATGTTTTTATGATCACAATTTTTAAAATTCTATTTTAACTTTGTTTTTAGTTTCCAACATTGACTTTTCTAAGATTTTGAGTTCTAATTTTTGCTCCCTCCCCAAGACAGCATGCAATCTGATATAGGCTATAAATGTACAATCATAATAAACATATTTCCACATTAGTCATGTTGTGCAAGAAGAATCAGAACAAAAGAGAAAAACCACAAGAAAGGGGGGAAAAAAGAGAAAATGGTGTGCTTCGGTCTGCATTCAGACTCCATAGTTCTTTCTCTGGTTGTGGAAAGAATATGCCATCTTGAGCCTTTCAGAATTGTCTTAGATCATTATATTGCTGAGAAGAGCTAAGTCTATTAGAGTTGGCATGTTCACAATTTCAAACATTGACATTATTGTGAGCACCATCTGCTCAATCATGTCATGAATAAAAAGAAGGGGGAAAAGAACAGATTATACATCAGAAGCAAGCAAAAGAAACAGAACCAAAAGGCAAGACTCAAAGGCTTTAATCAGAATGATATGGAAGGTAACATGAATGCTAGGACAAGCCATTGACTAAGAGTATTTCTTGCTGTTCAGTCATGCCCAACTCTTTCTGACCCCATTTGGGGTTTTCCTGGCAATGATCCTGAAGTGGTTTGCCATTTTGTCCTCCAGTTCATTTTATAGATGAGGAAACTGAGGCAAACAGGGTGAAGTGACTTGCCTAGGGTCAATAGCTAGTAAGTATCTGGGGCCAGATTTGAACTCAGGAAGATGAATCTCTCACTGCACCATCTTGCCCAAGAGTATGTTAGCTTCCCTGATTTAGTGGATTTGGGACTTGCCTTCTAGTCATGAAGACCTGGAGCTGTGTAAGTCACTTAATCCCTAAGTGCCCCTTGGCAATTCTCTAAAATGGTAATATGCCAACAAATAGTTGCTGAACTGCATCAGTAGAGGGAGTTAACATACTGGAAGTTTCCTATCAAATGAAATCACTGGAATCTTTCCCTCCTTTATAGAAAATTTTCTACTGATATTACCAACCAACATACAGTTTACAGAACTGATTGGTTCTTAAATAATTTGTTGAGGTGCTTTATTTCCTAGGTTAATAAGTTGTTAACTGTGAGGGTGGTGATAAAGATGGGATGGTGGTGAAAGTGATGATATGTTTGAACCCCTTGGGAATTTTACAAGTAGAAATATGAAATGGTATTAGGAAAAGAGACTAGACCATGATTTCATTGATATGAGATAACCCCAGATAAGGAAAGTACCTCAACCAATGTAAGTCAACCCCATCTGTGCAATTTATACTTTTACACAGTTGCTGAGAGCACAGAGAGGTTAAGTAACTTGTACAGGGTCACACAACCAGTGGTTGTCAGGATCCAGACTTGACCCATGATTTTTCGGGCTAGTTTTTGATCCACTCACTAAGCTTCAGTCACCTCTGATGAGCATTTAAAGTTATCTTGAATCTTTCCCATGCCCTGAGAGACAACTAAGCACTAATTTTCCTACTTGTTAACTCAGTTTCTTGTTAAATATAACAAGTCACCCCTTTTATCCTTGCACCAATCACCTCTTTAAAGCAGAAAAGTCTTTAACCCACAGCTGAAAAAATGAAATTTCTATTGCTGCAGGTGTTCATCTGTTTGGGGCAAAATGAGTGGCTGCTGACAATTTTGACAAAAGAGAGAACAGCTGTTTGCATCTGGCTATGGCAGGAGAGGGAGAACAGCTGCTGGCAGCTGAAGAAGGTGAGAGGAGAGAGGGAAGGGGGGGGGGGGGGGGGGGGAAGCGCACAGTTGCTGCTGGTAATTCAGACTGTAGCAGAAGGTTGCCCAGAGTAATTACTGTCCAGAAAAGTCATGTGACACCTAAAACTTTATTGAATCCTGCTCATCTATATACCATGGTAGCTGCATGAGGACTCCCAATAGAAATATCACCCTTTACCTCAGAGTTCATATCACCTTTGAGAACTAATAAAAGAGAAGTAAAATGGTGTTAGCAACTATTACCAACTTCCAAACTGAGACTATAACCTCTTTTATGAAGAATCTCTTTCCTAACCATTTTCTGAAAAGGAACTTGCATATGGTGAGCAAAAGGTTGTTAACCTGCTCCTTCGGGGTTAATATCCCATGAGATACTGCTGTCTTTCTGATGCTAAATCCAATAATAATTATCATTACAATAAGTAATCATGGATTTTGAAAGTTTCAATAAGGAAAAGGAGGAAAAGGTGATCCATATCCAGAGAAAGAACTATAGAGTCTGAATGCAGATTGAAGCAAACTACCTGCTCTCTCTATTTTTTGTTTTGATTCTTCTTTCTTATTGTTCATTTCATTGGTTATAATTCTTCTTTACAACTTGACTTATGTTTAACGTGAGGAGGGAAGAGGGGGAGAAAATTTGGAACTCAAGGGATTGTGGGACTGACTGTTGAAAAACTAAAAGAAGGAGCGGCCAGGTGGCTCAGCAAGTAAGAGCACCAGCTCCAGTGTCAGGATGACCTGGAGATCAAATCCTGGACTCAGACACTTAGCACCCACCCAGAAACACCTGGCTGTGTAACCCTGAGCAAGTTACTTAACCCCTATTGCTTAAAAAAAAAGAAAAACTAAAAGAAAGTAAATAAATTTATTTTTTTTCAAGCAATCTTACTCGCTGTGCTACCTGGCCGCCCCAATAAATTTATTTTTAAAAAATAATGGAAAGGAAAAATTAGGAAAACAATTACTGTCTCAATGATTTCAAAGTTTTCATGTATATTGCCTTTTACTTTCATATAAAGAGGGCTACATCTAATGAAAGGATGTATTCTTGGTTGCTTTAATTGTATGGTAACCTTGATTCATTTTCTGGTTTCTTCAAGGTTAGACAAGACACCAAAAGAAATATCAATAGCCCAAAGATATCACACCATCCCTCAACCAGCTACAAACTGAGGAAATGGGCATCATGGGACTCCATTCATTGTTTGTTGTTCGGTCATTCTCATTCATGTTCTATTCTTCAGGACTCCATTTAGGATTTTCTTGGCAAATAGACTGGTTTACCATTTCCTTTTCCAACTACTTTTACAGACACAAACAGGGTGAAGTGTCTTGCCCAGGGTCACACAGTTAGAAAGTGCCTGAGGCCAGATTTGAACTCAGGAAGATGAATCTTCCTGACTCCAGCCCCAGCACTCTAGGCACTGTGTCACCTAGCTGGGGTAAGCACTGAGGATACAGACACAAACATTAAATGAGCCCCAAGCTCATGGAGCTGACACTATATTCGAGTGAAACAAAATGTACATGTAAATAGGGATACAAGATATATACCAAATAAATACACAATAATTTGGTCAGATAGAATATTATCAACTGGGGGGCTCAGAAAACACCTTATGTAAGAGATGTCACTTGAGCTGAGCTCTGAATCCTAAGAGATAGATGAGGGAGTGCCTTCCACACATGGCAGTAGCCTGGTCAAAGGCACAGAGACAGGAGATATAGAGTGTAGGAAGAACAATGAGTAGACCAGTTTAAATGACATGTAGTATAGGGGAGTACTGTGTAGGAAGCCTGGAAAGGTAGTCTAGATCCAGATTGTGAAGAGGTTTGAATGCCAAAGAAGGTTATATTTTATCCCAGAGGCAAGAGAGAATCATAGGAGCTTCTTGAGCAGGGGAGTGACATGGTCAGTAATGTGCTTTAGGAATATCAAATTTGTAATTGTGTGAAGAGTAGACTGGAGGGGGGATAGATTAGAGGCAAGGAGATCAACTGTGAGCTTATCAGTTGCCATACCCTTCATTTTTTTCCTTTAAGGAAAAGAAGGAAAACACCCCACTTATTTCTCTAACACCACCATCCCCTATGACCATGGTTTTTTTTCCTTTTCTTTTTTTAAACTTTTAAAAAATTTCATATTGTATTTTCCCCAGTTACATGTAAAAACAATTTAAATATTCCTTTTTAGAACTTTGAGTTCCAAATTCTCTCCCTCCCTCCCTCCCTATCCCACCTTCATTGAGAAGGCAAACAATTCAATATAGATTATACTTGTGTAATCCCATGACCATGTCTTAAAGGAAGACTGAATGTATCACAAGCAGGAAAGCATCTCCACCTACCTCTGTTACTGATGGACTATAACTGCTGCTTCTGTTGACTTTTTAAATCCCATAGCCCATATCTTCCTGTCTTACAGGTAGCAATGGATAATAATTTAAAAGCATTTATTAAGGATTTACTAGTCACAAAGCACTGGGCTAAGGGCTGGAGCCACAAATAGAAAAGCAAAGTGATCTCTGCTCTCAAGGAGCTCACATCCTAATAGCAGGAGACAATAAATATTGGAGTATTCCACTGCAAGTCATATAGAAAGCCTTAGTGGTCTTTAGGGTGCAGAGGCAAAATTAGTGGATAGTAATGTATCTATTATTTCTACTAAGAAGAGCATATCCACTTATGATGGACTATGTGACAGTGTCAAAACTTGGGGGGGAGGGGGGGCCGCCAGGTAGGACAGCGAGTGAGAGCACCAGCTCCAGTGTCGGGACGACCTGGGGATTGAATCTGGGCTCCAACACTTAGCACCCACCCAGAAACACCTGGCCGTGTAACCTTGAGCAAGTTACTTAACCCCAATTGCTTAGGGGAGACCAGGTGGCTCAGCGAGTAAGAGCACCGGCTGCAGTGTTGGGATGACCTGGGGATCAAATCCGAGTGGAGATACTTAGCCCCACACCCAGAAATAACTGGCCATGTAACCTTGAGCAAGTTACTTAACCCCAATTGCTTAAAAAAAAAAACTTTGGTGGGGAGAATTTTAATTTGGAAAGTGTTTAGAAGGTGTGGCATAAAGCCAAGAACTAGCAGCTTTCCAGAAGAATGCTACTGTGAGCAGCTTTTAAGTTTATGATTACATACTATAGTGAAAACTCTATTTATTCAATAACAAATCAGAGCAAAACATTCACAGTAAATCAAGGTACAGAATTCACAATGTTAGAACTTACCACAGATAATCAAAATACAGCATTCACAACAACTTATCACAGAAAACAGCCACAGAGTTTTCACCAGAGTGGTCATAGAGTTTTGAACAAAGTATAATCATTTAGTCAATCAATCACTTAGTAACTCAATCATTCAATCATCCTTAAGGAGGCTTACCTCCTTAAGGGTCACAAAATACCAAGTCAAAGTTCTCCACTCATGGGGCACACTAAGTTACAATATCAGTCACTACTCAGCACTCCCTTAAGGGGTAATGTAAAATACACAGGCCATCCACCCCTCAGTCACAAATAAGTTACAATCTTCTCAGTCAGTACACAGTATTCAAGTAAAGTCTTCTTTCAGCTTGACTCAGGGTAGTCTCTCAGATTTCCTGGATCCCCTTCCATGGTCCCAGATCCTACCTGGATTCACCAAACTGTCACCTGGGTTCAAAGGCAGACAGCTCCCAGGTCATTGTCCAGCTCTCCATGTACTTCCTGTTCCATGCTAAAGCTGGCAGTGTCCAGTCCACCTTAAATCCTTCCCAGTCTCCATTCCCCGGAAGTCAAGGGCTCAACAAAGTCACAAACAGGTCCATGCAAAGTACCAGCATCACAGTCATGCTTCCTCAGTCTTCAGCAGCTCTGGCTGGCCCTCAGAAATCCTCAGCAAAAGCTTCAGCTTCAGAACCAAAATCACTCCATCCAGGTTTTCAAAATCAGAATCATTCTCTCCAGCCTGGGGGGCCTTTCCTCTTCAGTCTCCCAGTGGCAGCAGCTTCTGCCTCCACAAAGCTTGTTCCAAGAAGATCTGATTTTCCCAGCCAGGGTCTTTCCTTATATACAGTATTGCTCCTCCCTATTCAGCCCCTTCCTGTTACATCAGAAATATGGGATCACACCTTCTGTTTTTCTAATCAATTAGAGGCTTGATTAATTACTAAGTGCTATTATAAGTGCTAAGTACCTGTTACCTTTGCCAATACAAAGGGATTGAATTATTTCACTATTACAACAGGCTTAGCCAAATTCTTGCTGTCCAACATATGCACAATTTTATATTTTCTTATGACATTTCTATTAGTAACTACAACAAAACTGCAAATCAGACCAGGTTCCTTAAGAACAAGTTATTTGTGTCTCTAGGGCTGGGAGAGAGAGGGGAAGAAGGGCAGGAAGAAGAAAAAAAGAAATTTACTTGGTAATTTCATTATATATTTAAAAGGAATAGCAAGTGGTACATAATAGATTTTCAGTTTCATGTGCAATCATTTCTTTATTACACTGTTATATAAATGTTTCATTCCAGAAATTTTAAAAATTCAATTAAAATTTTTAAAAGAACAAGATATATCAAATTAATTTCATTCCTTTGTTGGCAAGGATATTAAACTTGTAGATAACAACAATAAATAGCATTTCTATAGAGCTTTCAAGGTTAACAAAGTAATTTGTAAACATCTCATTTTAACCTCACAACAACCCTGAGAAGTGGGAGCTATTATTATTATCTTCATATTTCAGGTGAGGAAAATGAGGCAGAAAAAGGCTAACTGCACAAGGTCATATAGCTAATTAGTGGCTGGGGGAGGATTCGAATCTAGATCTTCCTGGCTCCAAGTTCAGGGCATAGTAATTCCATAAATAGCTTATATCTCAGCAAGGTAATTTGCAAAGTTTCCCATGCTTTCCCAATGGATGAGATTTGGGCGTAATAAACATATAGATGAGAATAATGGATTTATAATTGGCCCAAGAAAGGTGGTCAATGAATCAATGTTAACTTTGGAGGCAGACACACAGGATGATAATTTATTAATCACTTGCCAAGTGTTGAAGCTACAGATAAAAAGCAGACAAGAGAGGAGCTACCCTTCTGGATATCACATTCTAATGGAGGAAGACACTCTGTTTTTATCAATGACTTGGTTGAAGGTAAATACAACACTTTTTTTATTTTTTTTGGAAGGGCAATTGGGGTTAACTGACTTGCCCAAGGTCACATGGCTAGTTAAGTGTCTGAGGCCATATTTGAACTCAGGTCCTCCTGACTCCAGGGCTGGTGCTAATGACAAAAAAATCTGGGAGGGACAACTACAATGTATGCCAGAATCAAGATGCCAAATAATCTCAGCAGGCTGAAATATCATAACTGAAACCCGTGAGATTAAATGTTTAAAAGATACATTCATGTAAGACCTTGAAATTGTCTTCAGAAGAGCAACTTGCAGAAATTCAAGATGGCACAGAACATTAAAAGGATTTGGTAGCCTGCAAGCTCTGAGTCAACAGCATGATGTGGTTGTCAAAAAAAAAAAAAAAGCTACCAGGCCAAGGAGGGCTTAGTTCTGCTATTAACACAAACTGTGGTATACTTTCTCCACATCCAATCTGGTACCCAAAAAATACTGGAAAAAATCTCTACCAAGGGAAAATGTTACAAAAAAACGGATTGATTAAAAGGCAAATATCATACCAAAAAGTCATAAATTACAGACAATGAGCCCACCTTTCCTACTCTGTCTGGGAGAGATCAAGTCTTATCTGCTTAAGGTCCAGGATGGAAAGCCACAACTTTAGGTGAATATAGTAAAAGGTGGATTTAGAAGGTGGGAAGCTTGTAACAAAGTTAATTTCAACCACATGCTGCCACAGAGGGTAATTAACAGTAATAACTACAACATTTATATAGGGCTGACTAGGCACTACAAATGTAATCTTTGATCCTCAAAACAATCCTGGCATCTAAGTGTTATTATCCTCATTTTGCAGTTGAAGAAACTAAGGTGAGCAGAGATTAGATGACCATAGATTCATAGAATAGGTGCTGCTCAGGACTTCAGATACCATTTAGTCTAACTCTCCTTATTTGACAGATGAGGAAATCTGGAGCTCAGTGCTCAAGTCTGGAAGGGTTAGCTTCAGATCCTGCTTCTGACACTTACTAGCTGTGTGACCCTGGGCAAATTGTTTGAACCCTATTTGCTTCAGGAAAATCCTTAGAACTGACCTACTAAGTCATAGATAGCTTGCAATCTTTGATGGAGGGAGTTCCCACACTAGGAGTGTTGCCTCTGAAAGTCTAGGTTGACAAACTGTTTCCATCCCCACCCTGCTGTCCCGTCCAAGCCAGCATATTTACAACATGCCATGTTTTCAAAGGAGTTTGAAACTCTCCCAAGCTCTGGGTGGGTTTAATAAGGTTAGTGAAGTGCAACTGTTCTATGTTAGCTCAAAAATCTTCCTGCAGGCTGGGAGCACAGTAACTCAAGCCGCTGAGAAACTTGAAAGTACTCCAGTCTATGTTTGCAGATTTTTTGACTCAATTATAAAACAGCATTAAAGGAAAAGTCTCTCCCTATAAATGTAACAGTCACAGTATTCAAGTGCCTCACACTTCATCAACATCATTAACAAGCATGTATTAAGTGCCTACTTTGCATGGTACTGGGTTGGTAGTGTACTCACCAAGTTAAATTGATGGTTGTGTCGCAAACTGTTATGACTGGGTCCTCAGTTTCTTTCAGGGAAGCCAGCAGGACTCTCAGTTACTTCCAAATAAGAAATAATATCTGACTCACAAAAGGGTGAGTCATTCACCCATTCATCTTCCATACTATGTGAAACCCTATGCCTATTACTGGATCTCCCAATGCTGCTTTTTGTTGTTCAGTTGTTTTAAGTTGTGTCTGATTTTGACCTTTTATGGGTTGGGTTTTTGGGGGGTTTTTTGGCAAGGACACTGGAGTGGTTTGCCATTTCCTTCTCCAGCTTGTTTTACAGATGAGGAACTGAGGCAAACAAGGTTAAATGACTTGCCTAAGGTCACATAGCTAATAAGTTTCTAAGGCCAAATTCAAACTTAGGAAGATGAGTCTTCCTGACTTTAGCCCCAACACTCTATCCATAACATTCTTTATGACTTTAGCATTGCTCTATTTGAATTATCACTGATTTAAACAAAGTTATAAATGGCTTATTCATTCTATTTACAGATGGCATAAAGCTATTGCTTAGATATCACTTTGGATGACAGAACCAGGGTTCAAAAAGATTTCAACGAATTAGAATGATGGACCAGAACTAATAAGATGGGATTTTATAGGGATAAATGTAAAATTATATACTTGGATTAAAAACATAAAACAAAACAAAACAAAAAAAAACAGCTGCACATGCATAGGGTAGAGGAAGGATACCCACACAACTGTTCATATGAAAAGATCTGGAGGTTTATAGATTATATGATTAATGTGAATCAGCACTGTAACACGGTAACCAAAAATACTGTCTTACATTGAATTAATGGAACCATGGTGTCCATGCTGTAAGAGATATTTTTTTTTTTGCCTTTTGGAGGGCACTTGGGGTTAAGTAACTTGCCCAAGGTTACACGGCTAGTTTGTGTGTGTGTGTGTGTGTGTGTGTGTGTGTGTGTGTGTGTGTGGGTGGGTGTGGGTGTGGGTGTGGGTGTGGGTGTGTGTGTGTGTGGGTGGGTGTTAAGTGTCCGAGGCCGGAACCGAACTTGGGTCCTCCTGATTCCAGGGCCAGCACTTTACTGATGAAGAGATTTTTTAAAACTCAGTTTGAGAAAGAAATGTCTAATGATTGATTCTGATCAAATATTAAAAGGGCTCCTTTGTTATTGGGCATATTTAAATGAAGCTGAAATAACCACCTATCAGAAAGATTGCAGTGGATGACACAGTACTTGAAGGGATATTGAATACATTAGATGATCCCATTAGGATTCAAAAGTATTTCAATGGTCTGTGATATGACAAATCAAACTGTTTAATAGGGATAGATATAAAGTACTCAGTTAGGTACTCAATCTACTCAACTCCCATGACCTATCCTTCAATCTAGCTCAATTATTCAAAAGAATGGGCATACCCTAGATCTTGTCATTGCCCACAAGTACTCATTTCTATGGTAAGTTAGGTAGTACAGTGAATAAAGCAGCAGGACTGGAGTCAGAAAGATGAGTTCAGATCTGGTCTCAGACGATGTACTAACTGAGTGACCTTGGGCAAGTCATTTAACCCTGTTTGCCTCAGTTTTCTCATCTGCAAAATTAGCTAGAGGAGGAAATGACAAATCATCACTCCTATATCTCTGCCAAGAAAACCCCAAATAGGATCACAAAGAGTTAGATATACCTGAAACTAACAAAAAACAACAAACACTTCTATGTTTGAGAATTGTGAGATTTCTTTATCCAGTCATAATCTTTTATCATTCCAATTCTCTCCATGTCTTACTACCTTAACTATAATTTTCCCCTTTGTCATATCCTCCCCCCCTCAGTTTTTGGGTATTATTCAAGGCAGTCATCCTTGCTCTGATTACACTCTTCTTCCTTCCCAACTCTGATCATTTGGCAAAATATTGCGATTCTGGTCATGTGGAATCCCTTACTTTCTGGTCTTATCACCAGTTATGTCACAACCTAAGATTACTCCCACCATCTACCTCCTTCATTAGTCACATGTGACTAAATGGAGCTGGAGGAAATCATGAGACCATGCCGATTCAGTCAATAGGACATGTATGTGATCCAATCTCAACTGGACATACGTAGTCTATTCTCTCCAGAGCAACTTTTCCAAAACGCTTCTTCTTTTCACAATCCTCCCAGGGAATCCCAAATGTCATTAGTTTCACCTTCCTTACTTGACAGATGAAGAAACCTGGGGTCAGAATGCTAGTCTTAGATTCAATCCTGCTTCTAACATTTGAATGGCCCAGGGAAAGTTATTTGAACTCAATCCTCTTAGCTGAGGACCTCAACAAAATATAATTGAGTCCATTTACCACAAACTTTCACTTTATTTCATACCCTGCTGATATCACCTATGTCAGTTTCCTCCTTCACTCTAGTCATTAATGTGAAGATGACCCTCCTCCCCACTAAGATCAGCCCCTCTAGATCTATGCTCCTTCCCATTCCCTCCTGTCTTCTCCAGTAGATTGGCTCCATTGTCATATCTGCTCTCTAATCTTCAAGATAGATAGATAGATAGATAGATAGATAGATAGATAGATAGATAGATAGATAGATAGATAGATAGATAGATAGAGACAGACAGACAGACAGACATAGAAAGATAGATATGGATATAGATGTACATATAGATATGTGACTGATACACAGTAATAGCTGTTTTTCTTGACTTTCTAGATTCTATAGCCCATTTCCTCCACATGCAGGCAGGGACAGATAATAATTAAAAAGCATTTACTAAGAACTTACTAGGCACAAAGCACTGGGCTAAGGGCTGGAGATACAATTAGAAAAGCAAGGCAGTCCCTGCTCTTAAAGAGCTTACATCCTAATAGCAGGAGACAACACACATTGAAGTTTTCCACTGTAAGTCAGATAGAAAGCCTTAGTGGTCCTTGGGATACAAAGGCAAAATTGATGGATGGTAATGTATCTATTTTAATGTTATTTCACTAAGGTCATATCCACTTATGATGTTGAACTATGCGATAGTGCCAAACAATTTTGGTGAGGAGAACTTTAATTTGGAAGGTATTCAATAACTATGACATTCAGGTTTAACCAAATCCTTTCTGTCTGTCCAACACATACACAATTTTAGATTTTCTAATGACTGCTGTTAGTAACTACAAGGAAGTTACAAGCCAGTCCAGGTTCCTTAAGATCAGTTATTCCAAATTAATTTAACTTCTTTTGTTAACAAAGGTATTAAACTTGTTAGATAATAATGTCATCCAATGTTACCCAAGATTATTATTTTTATCTCTCTCATCTGTGTGTGTATGTACACACATAAATAATGGGTCCTCCCCTGATGAATACAAACATTCCTATATCTTCCCCAACCTTAAAAATGCCATCATTAGATCCTACCAAGCCCCCATGCCAGCTAGTTATCTTTCTATATCTCTCCCTCTGC
The DNA here is from genome assembly GCF_028583685.1 of Petaurus breviceps papuanus. Taxonomy (NCBI): domain Eukaryota; kingdom Metazoa; phylum Chordata; class Mammalia; order Diprotodontia; family Petauridae; genus Petaurus; species Petaurus breviceps. The sequence goes on from NW_027185720.1 coordinate 1,070,734, forward strand.
TCTCAGTCAAATTTCTTTTAAAAAGTATTTTTATTTCATTTCATTCACAGATTTCTAATATCTGATACAAACTTCCAAAAACTACTATGACATTTTTTCCTCCAAGTTTCATCACAAATGCTGAAGATTCAGAACTGCTTATGACCCAAAGGACAATAGAAAAAATCTATGGTGACTATAAGTGAGTTATAACTTATATTACTAAGGGACTTGTGAGAAATTATTCTTAAAGACATATCTTGAAGACAAGTGTTAAGGATACATATGATCAGGAAGTAGGACCATCATAGAGAGAGAAGAAGAATACCTGACATTTGACATTTTAATATTTGCGAAGTATTTTGCACATATATCTCATTTAGTGCTCAAAACAATCCTGTAAGATAACTAGTTATCATTCCCATTTTAAGATGAGAAAACTGAAGTTAGGAGTAGTTATGTAACTTCTCCAGTCAGACATCTAGTAAGTATATGAGGTGGAATTGAAACCTAGCTCTTTGATCAAACTCGCAAGTACAATTAACTCTTCTATGTGGTGGGGGTTGGAGCTGTGAGGTCCCTTGCAATCTGGAAAATCCATGTAAAAGTTTTTGGTTCTCCTTTACTCCTTGAGAAGAAGTCTGAATTCCTTCTTTTTCTTTTATGGGGTGTTTGCAATACCTTATTGTAAGATTTAGTTTAAGCATTTAGTCATAAGCTCTGTGTCATCTGCTGACCTTTGGTGTTGTCTATGCTTCCACAAAACTCATTCAAAATTCCAATTTAATTTCTTATGTCGACCGAAGATACATTGAAACCATGATACACAAAGTCATGCTGTGGAAGGGATAACTGTACAACAGTCTATCCACTGTACCACCCTGCCTCACTGATGCATTTTTATCCTGGAAAGATTTAAAGAACCAAGGGAAGGTTTCTTATTCATTAGGGGTGGGGAAGGAAGATCCTCTCTCTGTTTGGGAGATGCAAAAAGTACTGGGCAAGATTTGCATAGGCTAAAAAGCTGTGGAAGGGGTGAAATCTGCACATGTGGAGGGAATGTCCATATGGATGAGATCACAGATCCATTAAAGTCATCAAAAGCCTCATTAAGCTTGTTCAATGTTGAGATGCCTTCCCACGAGACTAACCAAAACTTTTTAAAAGCCTCAGGGTACAATAATTCAGCTGTTGGGCCACAGGTCATAAAAGGATGCTTCATTAAATGAACAATTTGTGAATTGGAAGTTCCAAGGGATGGTAGATGTGTGCATACTGAAAAGAATGTGATTGTATTTCCAGAGAAACAGATTTATTTTTTAGAGGTTTTGCCCAACAGTCCCAGAGTGTTCCATTTAGAATTTATTATAAGACCCTCAGGACTTAAGGAAGGCCTTAATTAGCCCCTAAATTGTTCTGTGTGTAAATGGCTGATCCAGAGGCATTTGCCAAAGGTGGCAGGCAAGATGAAATTGACTGACAATGCCAACTCTAAGTCAAGCTGAGAAGTGGATGGGTTATCTTGCATTCCCCTCTCCTTTCACTATCCTTCCTACAACCCAACCATCCCGCCTGCTTCATATACCTCTCCTTACCTCTTCATAGCACTATCCTAGGTCCCTTCTTTCAACTCTAAGGGGCTTTTGACTCACCTCTGCCAAGATTTTAATTGATATGGTTTAATTGATACACCTCAAAATGTGGTCTCACTCAAGAATATTTGCATTTGTTTAAGAGACAATAAAAGAAAAGGCATTGGCAGAAAGATTTGCTAGATTGCTCATTTATTTAAACCATCATAGAGTCAATATTCATTCCAGTAGAACGTAATCCTCTTAAGGGCAGGGGACATTTTGTTTGTTGTCTTTTTATCCCTGGGTCCTTGTGCTTTATGTAAACTTAAATAAATGTTTGTTGGACTTTGGGTATGGTATCAGGTCATAGAAAGAGGAATCCTACATGTGCATTGATGGGAAAGAACATATGGAAGAGAAGGGCAGAAGGGGAAGTCTTGCCTGATCTTTTCTTCTTGGCCATCCTTTCAATCCATGCATAAAATTTATGAGCCCACTATCCCAGGCTACTATTGAAGGAGGAAGAATGATCATCATTAACCACCCTATTGCTCTCCTCCTTGTCCAAGGAATGAATCAATAAAGGACTTAGCATACCACCAATAAGATTTTTTAAGCAATCAGGGTTAAGTGACTTGGCCAGGGTCACAAAGGTCTTTTGAGACCAGATTTGAGCTCAGGTTCTCCTTAATCCAGAGCAGGTGCTCTATCTACTTTACCACTTAACTTCCCCTATAGTTGAATTTTTACTTGGAACAGTGGATAAAGTACTGGACTTGGAGTCTGGAAAAGCTAAGTTCAATTCTGGAGTCAGACACTTGCTCACTTGGCAAATCAGGTTACTTATCTCAACCTTATAATCCTCATCTAAAAAATGGGTGGAATAATAGGATATTACTTCATGAAGTTGTTATAGGAACCAAATAATACATGGAGAGCTCTTACAAACCTTAAAATTCTCCATGTAAAGGCTAACTATGATCATTATTATTCTACCTAATTAATGTGGCTATTTTAGACATAGTGAAATGTCCTGAAATGGGAAAGCTTTCAAGAATTTTTGGCATTTCTTGAACTGAAACTCATAGACAGCCATCTGACTATGGTTATGGCTATGGGTAAAGCCAAGTTTAGAGAAGGTATAAGGAAAAATTATTTTGGTGACTTTCTTTTTAAGGACTTCAGGTAAAGGCTGGAGGAGCATTTGTTTGATGTGTTGGAGACCTAATCTGCTTAATATTAGAGCAAGTCCTCAGACAGAACTGACTTGGATATGGGTGAGTATGCTAAATATGTTTCACCCCATCTATAACCAACCTGGCTCCAGGATTCCACTGAGCCTAAGTCTGACCATCCACAAAGAACAGGGGTTGGACATCGGCCCTGCTGCCAAATGGGTACCACCCCGTCTACCTCTTTCTCGGGGATTGACATTCAAATCAACATTATCTTTGCTTCTGTGAATAGTTTAATAATCCATTATATACAGCACAACTCAGGATATCTGTAATTCTAATAGTAAAATGTGTGAGCCAGTTCCCTCCTTTGACTATGGCTATACCTATTCTCTCACACATATCCTCATCAACCCTGTCCTTCTTGTACATGATTCTTTTTTTTTTTTTAAGCAATCGGAGTTAAGTAACTTGCTCAAGGTTACATGGCCAGTTATTTCTGGGTGTGGTGCTAAGTACTGAGCCCAGATTTGATCCCCAGTCATCCTGACACTGGAGCCAGTGTTCTTACTCACTGTGCTACCTGGCCACCCCCTTGTACGTTATTCTTAATCAAATTAACCAATGGTTTATACATTTTGTTGGGGTTTTTTTATCATAAAAACCAACTCCTAGTTTTGTTTCAATGGTTTTTTTTAAGTTCAAACTATTTAAGTTCAATGGTTTTCTTACTTTCAATTTTATTAACCTCTCCATTGATTTTCAGGATTTCCAATTTCTTGTTTAATTTGGAGTTTTTAATTTGTTCTTTTTCTAGTTTTTTTAGTTGCATTTTCCAATTCGTTGATCTGCTCTTTCTCTATATTATTGATGTAAGCAGTTAGAGATTATACATTTTCCCCTAAATCTGGTACATGATTCTTCCCAACCCTTCCATTCACCCCAACCCCAGAACTCATGTTTTATAGTTAATAAATTTCCCTTCCTATTAGTACTGTGTCCTACTCTGAAAATCACTTCAAATATTTCACATCTACTAATATGTGTACATATTTTTCCTCCTAAAAGATTATAAGCTCCCTAAAGGCAAGAGTTGTTTCATTTTGCCTTTTTATCCCCCCTCAACCACATGGTGCCTGGCCATAAAACCTACTCAATAGAGCTTAATATTTCAGGTACAGATTTCAACTAGAAATTTTTTGATTCTTCTTAGAGTTAATTAAGTCTTTCAGATTTAAAGTGATTAATCCAGAAATAATATCAGCAACTGCTTATTTTGTATAATGCTTAAGATTTTCGAAGTATGTTTCTCATAACAACTCTATGAGGTAGGTAGCACCAATGCTGTCATTCCCATTCCCAGCTGAGACAGAGGGAGATTAAGCAACTAGCCAATAGTCATGCACCTAGTAAATGTTGGAGTCAGGATTTGAGCACGTGGTTTCCACATTACAAGTCTAGAGTTCTCAGTACACCGACTAAGGAATTCAAAATTCATTTTACGGAAGAAGGCAAAAAGGGTTAAGTGACTTGCCCAAGGTCACACAACTAGTGTCTAAGGTCAGATTTAGCTATATACTTTATTCCATTAGGATTCTTGTCCTGATATACAATCCTCAAAATATGCAAGTTCCTTGGGGACAGAGACTGATTTTGGGGGGGGGAGGCTTTGTCTTTGGAACCCCAGCAAGTAGTGCCTTTTGGAACCCCTTGTACATAAGTGTGCAATAAATGGAATGCTGAATGAATTTTTATAAGAGTTGAAAAGACACAGAAGTTTGCCTTAGTTTGGGTCAAAAGATTTTGGCAAGCTTAGAATATTGACTCTTAAGTCTACAGAATTAGAGTGGAAGTCATTTGTCTTCTGAATTCCGTCAGCTAGATGTACCATTCTCTGTGACATTTCAGCAGATCTGTCCCATGTTCTGGGTAGAAACCAGTGAATAGGCCAAGGAATGAAGACAGCATTAAAAAGGTTATCAGATGCTTTAGAATCCTGGGGAAAGTCCTATTCTACTCAAACCTAGGAGTGTAAGTTTTTGTAGCTTTTTTTTCCCCTCTGAATCATTCTCCTGGTTTGCAAACTGAATGTTCATCCATGTCCTTTAGAATAAGTCCCATTTTATACTTAGAGGTGAAATTGTTGGAGACATTTCCCTCCATCTGAGTCACCAAAGGGAATCATGTTACTTTTTCCCTTTTGCTCATTTTACTGATTTAAAAAAAATCCTATTAAAGCATTGTTTTTTGCCCCCAATTCAGAGCCGCTCATAACATTTATGACTCTTGGCAAAAGTGGATCATTTAAGTATCTGCCTATTCCATCTCTGGGACAGATGTAGGTTAACATGCTGTAGGTGTTACTTGTCTGTACTCAGAGCCCCATGAAATACAAACTGGGGTCACTAGTAAATTTAAACCTTGTTTGAGGTTTATTTGAACTTCTCTCTTGTTCAATCTGCATGGAGTGCATAAAGAGTAACTTGGTCCAAACCATTAATTTAATTGCTTTTGACTGTTTGGTTAGTGGTCTACGTCATAGGCATGGAAGTGTTTTGCTATACGGAAAGTGAATTTCTGCTATAACAGAGAAACAGAACTGCTTTTGCATGATGTAAATGGTGGGTTATTGGGGCAGCAAATAGAAGATGCTAGATAGTTCATTCATGTATCCATCAAATGTGCTTATCCCTGTTAATTTTTCATGAACTCTTCCATTTAATCCACTCAGGATATACTTTTTTGTGCTCCCCTCGATGCTGCCAACAATTAAGATTCTTTAAGGAGCAAGCTTACAGCATGTTTTTCTGTTGGTTCTACCACAAGAGGTTGCCATGTCTTATTGTTTCTAGTTCCACAATAACTCTCCAATCTGTCCCTGAGATAGAACCAATATCTCCTATTTTCACCCTTTCCCCTCCATCCCAAATGTTTGTATGGATTATTTGTGCCCAACCTGTGGAAGAGCTTTCTGATCTTATACTGGTCTGATCAGCCACAGTCGGACACACTGTCCATTGACCCCAACAGAGTGATGTTATTTTGGTCCTCTTTGAGTACAAAGGACAGCAACCGACCAACTCTTTCCACCAAAACAAGGATTAATCTTTTCCTAATATTTTGTCACCTTTTAGGGGAAAGTAATACCTGGGGTAGGGATAATGGGAAAAATGCTAATAAATATTGATCCTATCAGAATCTTTTTTGCTATGCTCCTATAGCCATCACCCTAGTTCAGGTCCCTTATCACCTATCATACAGCTTCTTAATCAGGCATTCTGCTTCCAATATGTCCCTTCCCCCAATGCAGAGCTGCCAAATTAATCTTTCTGATACACAAATCTGACCATGTCACTTCCCTGTTCAAGAAACTTCAGGAACTTCCTATTTTCTCTTAGACAAAATGGAAATTTCTCAGTTTTGTGTGATTAAACTTCCCCAATCTGATGCCAGATCACCTTTCAGGTGATCATTGCTCGCTGATTCATACTGCCCATGCCAGGAAAACTAGCCTTTTTGCTATTCTCTGTGCATATTACATCTCTCATCTCTGTACTTGCCCGTGCTGACCTCCATGCCTGGAATGCACTGCCTTCTCACCTCCACTTCTAGGAATCCCTACTTCCTTCAAGACAGTTGAAATGCTAAATCATCCTATAAGAGACCTTTGCTGAGCCTCCCAGCTTTTAGTGTTCCTACATGCCTAACTGGACTTTGGATTCACTTTGCATAAATTTTCTAGTAATTTATCTGTATACAAATTATTTTCCTTCAGTAGAATGTAAACTGCTAAAGGCAGATACTTTGTGTATATATGTAGATAGATAGATAGATAGATAGATAGATAGATAGATAGATAGATAGATAGATAGATAGATAGATAGGTAGATAGATGATAGATAGTTTTAGATAAATATATAGATACATAGATAGATATAGATATATCCCTGGTAGTCAGTATAAAGACTGGAACATAGTAGGTGTTTAATATACACTGATTGAATGAATAAATTATAAACCCTTTTGGAGTTACCCCCTTAAAACTGCCAATAGAAAAACAATAATATTTTCTACAGTTTTCCATTAAGATTTTATTGAATGAATTTAACCCAATTTGAAAAGTGTTTCTTGAGTGCCTACTGTAAGCTTGATAGTTGTTGTTGTTCAGTCATTTCAGTCATGTTTGATTCTTGGTGACCCCACTTGGGGTTTTCTTGTTTTATTTTGTTTTGTTTTTGTTTTTTGCTTTTTGGAGGGGGGAAGGCAGAGCATTTGGAGTTAAGTGACTTGACCAAGGTCACACACCTAGTAAGTGTTAAGTGTCTGAGGCTGGATATGAAATCAGGTTCTCCTGACTCCAGGGCCAGTGATCTATTCACTGCACCACCTAGCTGCCCCTAGGGTTTTCTTGACAAAGATATTGGAGTGGTTTGCCAAGTCCTTCTCCAGCTCATTTTACAGATGAGGAAACTGAGGCAAACAGGGTCAAGCAACTTGTGCAGTGTCACACAGTTAGTGAGTATCTGAGGTTAGGTTTGAACTCAGGTCTTCCTGACTCCAGGACCTGCACTTTATCCACTGTGCCACCTAGCTATTAGCGTTAAAACTGTGAGAAATGTTTTGTAGGAAACAAAAGAAATATGAATGACACATCTTATCCTGAAAAAGTTTATAATTATCCTTTACAAAACTGAATATAAAGTTCTCTGACTAGCATCTAAACCCCTTCACAGAGAAGATTCTGGGAAGTTGTCAGGTCAGAAAATTCTAAGGTCTCCAGATTTTCTCCATCAAGACCAAATAGCACCTCAGGGCACATGTAGAGAAGTAAAAATAAACAGGAATTGGGACACAACAGTAGTCCTCCTGGGACAACTGTAAAAGATCAGAAGAAAACTCCCAGGACTGAGGTTTGGTCCCTGTGAAGAATAAACACATCCAAACTAGTTCCTCCAAACAGCAAATATTGGACCTTGGGGCTAGCTGGATTGGGATGTAGCCTCAGTCCAGTCATAGGAATTTGTACCTCCTGGACAGTAAGGGGAATCAGACAGCTAAGCAGGAGAAGATTGAGGGATGCCAGCAAGGACAAGCAGTGCTGCCAAGACACGGCCCTTGATGAGAAGGAACCAGCACATGCCTGATGAGTGCAGAAGCAGTGGGGCAGGGATGCTGCTGACTGTGGGCACTTACAGTAGGGTTGAGTTCTTGGTTTCTGTTCCAGACCAGAGGGGAGGACTAAAGGAGCATCTGAGTCCAGAGGCACCATCCCCCAAACCCCAGTATTAGAGGTGATTACAATAATAAGCTGCTACAAATTTTTAAAAATGCACAAGCAAAGGAGAAAGAACCCAATTATAGAAAGTTACTATGGGAATAGAGAAGACTAGGGTTTGTCTTCAGAGGAGTATACTAAAGCAAAAAAATACCTCTCCTGCCCCAAAGAGTAATGTCAATTGTTTATAGAAGAATTTAAAAAGACTTTAAAAATCAAGTGGGGGTGGCTAGGTGGCACAGCAAATAGAACGCCAGCCCTGGAGTTAAGAGGACCTGAGTCCAAATCCGGCCTCAAACATTTAACACTTACTAGCTGTGTGACCTTGGGCAAGTTACAGACATTCACTTACTAGCTGTGTGACCTTGGGCAAGTTACTTAACCTCAATTGCCCTGTCTTACCCCTCCAAAAAGCAAAAAAAAAAAATGAGAGAGATTGAGGAAAAAAATTATAAAAATCAATCTAAGAAAAACAAGAAGAATATGAAAAGAAAGTCAACCAAATGGAGAAGGATATCCAGAATCTTAAGGAAGAAAATGACTCCTTGAAAATTAAAACTGGGCAAGAGGAAGTCAGTGAAGGTATAAGAGACCAAGAAATAATAAAACAAAATATAAAGAATGAAAAAGTAGAAGAGAATTTGAAACATCTAATAAGAAAAACAGCAAATCTGGAGAACAAATCAAAAAGAGAAAACATAAGAATAATTGAACTTCCTGAAGCTATGATAAAAAATAAAATATTCTTGATACAATAATACAAGAAAAAGAGGGGAAAGTAGAAATAGAAAAAAATCCACCTATTGCTACCTGAAAGAAATCCTATGACAAAAACCTATATGAACATCATAGTCAAATTCTGACACCCCCAGTTTAAGGAGAAAATATTATGAGCAACAAAGAAAAAAATTCAAATACCATGAAGTCACAATTAGAATCACACAAGACCTAGCAGCAGCAGCACTTAAAGACCTGTAGATCTTAGAATACTACATATCAAAGTGCAAAAGAACTAGAGTTGCAGCAAAAAATATCATACCTTTAAAAGTTAAGTATAATCCCAAATGAAAAAAAGAGTGAACATTCAATGAATTGCCAGACTTTCAGGATTTCATTGCAAAAAAAAACCCGAACTCAATAGAAAATTTGACATACAAGATCCAATAGAAATATACTCTAAATATCAAAGACTAATTATAAGGGCCTCAATAAGGACAGTTTATTTTTCATATGAGGAAGTGTAAAATGTATGTCTAAGATAGTTATTAGTAATTAGGTAGTTCAAAAGAAAGGCTGGCTGCAGTGTTGGGATGACCTGGGGATCAAATCTGGGCTCAGATACTCAACACCACACCCAGAAATAACTGGCATGTAACCCTGAACAAGTTACTTAACCCCAATTGCTTAAAAAAAAAAAAAAGAAAAGAAAGGCTGAGTTAGACCTGAGTGTGATGTGATTTTTAAAAATAACCATTTAGGAAAAGGTAAAAAGAACAATTATCCTATGCAAATGAGGTGCAAGAGGAAGAATTGACACAAAAGAATTGGATGGGGAAGGAGGGCTAGCAGTTCTGGAGCTCTACTCTCATTGGGAATGGGTTAAAGAGGGAACAATGCACTATATACATATACACATGCATATGTATGTGTGTGTGTATATGTATGCATGTATATGTGCATATACACATACATACATATATGGGTCTAAAAGTCTTCTAAATTCAGAAAAAATAAAAGGCTAAGGTGATAGTGAGGGGGGAAAGGATAAGAGAGGGATTTTAGAGGCAACTCTATTCACAAGATCTGGGTTAAAGAAAGAATAATATATACATTTAAAAGGGAATAAATGTCTTCTTAATTTATAAAGAAATAAGAGATTGATGGAATAGAATAAGGGGGGAATAGAAGGGTGTTTAGATTAATGAGAATGGGGAGATAAGAGAGGGATCTTTGGAGGGGGTAGGTTAAGTAATAAGAGGGCAAGATAACAGGTAAAAGAGGAGTCATAGGAAAGGAAGGGATAAGAAAAATGATAGACACAAAATAAAAGAAAGATCTGGAGTAGAATTTATTAGGAAAAAAGAGGAGGGGTAGTAATCATGATCTCAGAGAAAGTTAAAGCTAAAATAGATTTAATCAAAAGAGAAAAATTAGGAAACTACACTATATATTGGCCATATCAATCAATGTTGTTAAAGGCTATTTAAAATAACTAGATACTATAGGGATGAAATATTGCTGTGATATAGAAAATGATGACAAGGAAGACTTAGAAACATACAGAAAGACTTGAATTTAGGAAAGAAGATGTTATCCACTTCAGAGAAACAGAGGATAAACAAGTATGTTACATGGGTGTTACATAGATGCATATGAATGTATTTGTTTATATACATGATTATAGATATCGAAGTATATGCATGTGTATATGTATGTATATGTGAGTGTGTGATTGTGTATGTGAGCCTGTGTATCTGCCCATTTAACTGTAGCCTTCTGGGGGAGGGGGCAGGGGGAAGAACAAAGTAAACAGTGCCTGTAGAAAAAAAAAAAAAAAAAAAAAAGGAAAGAAAAGATGGACAGCTTTGAAAGCAGTATGAAGTATTTATTAAATAGGCTTTCTAGAAGTGGAAATTTATTGCTATATATTTTGAATTCTCCCACATTCTACTGTGCACATGGCAATGCTTTTTTTCTTTTCTTATTTTGTATTCAAGTTTTAATATCTAAGTTAATATTTTTTATTGTGTATTTAAGTTTTAGCATTTAAATTTAAAATAAATCAATTTTTTAAAAGAAATAAAATTCTTCACAACCTGATTTCAACCTATCCCTCCTATGTCCAGCAAAACTGGACTTTTCACTTTTAATTACCCACAGCCTCCTCTCTCTTGTATCTGTAACTTTGCCCTGATTTTTCTCTATGCCAGGAATGTCCTTCTGGCTCATTTGCACTGCTTAGAATTTCCAGAGATTTCTTCAAAGCTAGTTCAGGAGGCACTTTCTATAGGAAGCCTTCCTTGATTCCTCCCTCTCTCCCTTCCCCCTGGGCTATTGTTACATCCCTTCCAAAGAAAATGTGTGTTTGTAATCCATATGTAATATGGGTTGAAAACACGTGTAGGCAAAATCAGTTTTACTAAGATAGTGCTATCCAAGTGATATATGCTGGAGAAATTGACGCCATATATGCATGTGCCTGATTTTATACTTAAGTATGTATATATTGTCTCTAGTGATAGGATAGAAGTTCCTAAAACAGCAAAAATAGATTGATTTTCGTCTTTGGATCCCCATCACATTGTACTGTATTAGGATCTTAATAAATTCAGTAGACACTTAATAAATGCTTATTGATTGATTAACTTACAAGGTAAAGTAGGAGTCAAATCTGAAAAAAAAAAAATGTAAAGCAGGCAAAATCTTTTGGCTCCCCAGCCTCCTCTTCCTGGGTTTTTTTTCCATCCCTTCCAGTAAGTCAGTCAGTAGGGCATTTATTAAGTGCTAACTCAATGTGGGCCAAGATGGTGGTCTTTAAGGAGCCCAAGCTGTTGCTTTCCCCTCCCCCAGTTCAGCTCAGGGAGCTAAAAGAACCTTGAGTAGTTTTATACTTGTAAAAAGAATGATTTTTTTATACTAGGTAAGAGTTTCCTGTACCTCCAGGGGACCATCTGTTCCCTCTCCCACTAGTTCCCCCACAACATACAGGCTACCCCAAACACCACTTTCCTGCTTTTGCCTTCTGGCCCTCTCCCTCATCCCTACCCCACCCCTCATTGAAATTGTGAAACCAGACTCTGTAGTTACATGTATATACCTACTTGTGTCTAATACTAGCCATCTCTAGAGTGGGGATGGAGAGAAGGAAAAAAAAGAAATTTACATATAACTTTATTATATATTTAAAAGGAATAGCAAGTTGTATAAAACAGATTTGCAGTTTCATGTATAATCATCTTTTATACTATGTTATACAAATGCTTCCATAAATTAAAAATATTTTTTTTGCTTTTTGGAGGGCAATTGGGGCTAAGTGATTTGCCCAAGGTCACATGGCTAGTTTTTTGTGTTAAGTGTCTGAGGCCAGATTTGAACTCAGGTCCTCCTGAATCCAGGGCTGGTGCTCTATTCACTGAGCCACCTAATCACCCCCTAAAATAAATTTTAAAAATAAAAAAGAAACCTCTAAGAAAAAAAAATCACTATGTGCCAGGCAATGGAGAAAGAGAGAGAGAGAGAGAGAGAGAGAGAGAGAGAGAGAGAGAGAGAGAGAGAGAGAGAGTCCCTGTCCTTAAGGAACTTATATTCTAAGTGGGGAGGCAGTAGATAGATAGATAGATAGATAGATAGATAGATAGATAGATAGATAGATAGATAGATAGATAGATAGATATGCATATTTAAGATATATATGGAGAAGGTAGAGGACATTTTGGGAGAGGAAGGCATTAGCAGCAGGGAGGACAATGAAAGGCTTTCTACAAAATGTGGCATTTAAACAGAATCTTGAAGACTGGCATTCAATTATTAAAACTAATTCACATTATGATGTCACAGGGTGATGACCTCCTTTAATCCTCCTTTCAATAAATCAAATATTTATTGAGCACCCTGTTCATGATATTGGATCAGATGGTGTGTGGGTCATAAAATGGTAATGTATAAATAAATTTATTGGTATTATTTCATTTGCTCTTTACAAGAATATTGTGGTGTTAGTAATATTAGTAAAAAAAAATTCCCGTTTTATAGATCAGAAAACTAAGGCATTGAGAATTTAAGTTAAAAGACAGTGATTTGGGGGCAGTTAAGTGATGCAGTGAATAGAGCACTGCTCCTGGAGTCAGGACCTGAGATCAAATCCGGCCTCAGACGCTTAACACTTAACTAGCCATGTGATCTTGGGCAAGTCACTTAACCCCAGTTGCCCTCCAAAAAGCAAAGAACAAAACAAAAGAGTGATTTGTGGTTAAGATAGCTAATCAAAATAGAGAAGTCCAGCTCTCTCAGTAAATATCTAAAAGTACCCCGCAGAGAGACCAATGATAAAGAAAAGAGAAAAAAAGAAGAAGTAAACTTCCCTTCCCAGATCAGAAATGCCCAAAGACAACCAGAAGCTAATGGATATGGACAGATGAGTTCTCCAAGGGAAGCCAATGCTGATAGATGTAGTAGCCCATGGAGGTAGGAAGAGTTGACCCAGAGAAACCAGTTTCTGCAAATGGACCTGCAAGCAGCCATTGCTCTAAGCAGAGGAATGCAATGGAGCCTATGGAAACTTTTCTAATCAGACCTCAGACCTGGTTGTCAGACACATCCCAGAGGTCACTGCACAGATAGACAAGGCTCTGTCTCAGAAGCTGAGAGCCATAATGGGAGAGGGGGTCATCCCAGCATTCAGACACTATGAAACAGAGTCATACATGAGGCCAAAGACCAGTGTGATTTCCTTCAACCCACTGGGGCCTATCAGAGCCATTGTAGGAGATTAAATTAACTCTCAATTAGGAACTGTGCAAGGAAAAGAAGACTAAACCTTTCACAGCCTCCTTAAGAGGGATAAGATTGGGGGCATGTGCCTCAAAAACCAGTCACGTCCAATTCCTCTCCAGGGCTACAGTCTGGATTTTCTCTACCCAACTCATTCCTTGTGTTGTGTTACCCTGCTAAAATGTAAGCTCCTTAAAGGCAGTGACTGCCTTTCTTTCGACTTTATATATCTTATTTCCAGCCTTGTACATCGTAGGTGCTTAATAAATGTTTGTTGATTAACTGAAGCAAGATCGTTTCTTCCCTCAAAGAGATTTTGTTGGTGTTCAATTGTTTGTCAGTCATGTTCAGTTCTTCATGACTGCATTTGGAGGGTTTTTTTTGGTTTTTGGCAAAGATACTGGAGCAGTTTGCCATTGCCTTCTTCTTCATTTTATAGATGAGGAAACTGAGACAAACAGGGTTAAGTGACTCACCCAGAATCATACAGCTAGTTAGCGTCTGAGGCCAGATTTGAACTTTAGTCTTTCTTACTCCAGTCCTGGTGCTCAATCCACTGCACCACCCAGCTCCCCTCAAGAAGCTTACATTCTACAAAGAGAAGACAATTCCTCCAGGAATGCAAGAATCAGAAGGGTGATGGATAGGCATGGCAAAGATTATGCATGATAGCTTATCTTGGGTAGCTTTAATGGTGTGGGGGGCTCACTAATTAGAGCCTAGGTGCTAGGGACAGGAGTCTAATTCCTATGGGAGTAGGCTAAAGATGAGAATTGAAGACACACAGTATGATTTCAAGGTGGTAGGGAATTAGAGTGGTGAGCACAGGACCAGATTCAGCTTGAAGTAATAGCAAGAATGAGCTATCCAAATGAAGATGTCCTACAGACGTTGGATATATAGAATCACAAATTCAGAGTATCGGAGATCTTTGTGATCATTTATCTAGCCCAATCCAATTATTCTGCAGGTGAAGTAACTATGAACCAGGTGAAATATCTTCCCCAAGGTCATACTGTTAATAAGTGGAAAAGGCTGGACTTGAACTCAAGACTTCAGAATCTCAGTTCACTATACATTCTCCGAAATCATGTCGGAACAGAGATTAGCTGAGATGGAAGAGTGGATTTATAAATTCAGGAATCATCTACATAGAAGTGACCACTTTGCGGACCATTAACATTGTAAAATATGACAGAAAGAAGAGAACAGTGTAGATTTCACCCCCAAGAAATGAGTCTCTAACAGTATAATTTCAATCTCTGTTGTACGTGGATGGGAGTATTAATTGTGGGTAAGGAACTTTCCTAGCACTCTTCAAACAATACACTAACTGGTCGGCATTGAATTAATTGAAAGCCATTTATATAACCCTTTAAGGTTTGCAAAGCACTTTACAATATTATCTCATTTTGTCTTCACAACAGCTCTGAGAGATAAATGCCATTATTATCCCCATGAGATGAGAAAACTGAAACTGAGAGAAGTTAAGTGACTTGCTCAGTGTAGCACAGGATTTGAACTGAGATTTTCCTAACCAGAGCTCTCTCTCTCTCTCTCTCTCTCTCTCTCTCTCTCTCTCTCTCTCTCTCTCTCTCTCTCTCTTCTGCACAACATGGCTGCTTATATGATCAGGATTAAGTTTAACCATGTGGATAGAGGTAGAGACAATAAATGTTATGTAAATGTCACAGTGGTACCATCTATGTGGTTTTCCTAGAGTTGTAAAGATCTGTCTTACTTTGTAACGAGAAGTCCAGTTTGCTTAAATTTCCCAAAATGTTTTCCATTATTAGCTTTGGCCTCTTCTTGTTCATTCTGTCATCAGCATCTCCACCAGAAAACCCAGCTTGAGCATTTATTCCATAGAAAAACCACTCTTCTCCTCCCCCTTTCCAAACCAAGACTCCCCTTTCTGTTGTGTATTGCATTGCATAGAACAATCTGGTGCCTATCCAATGCTTATATAACTGTGGATCACATCTTTTGATTTACAGCCTTCATCTTTCTCCAGTTTCTACTTATACACCCCATGGTAGACAGACTTTCCTGCTAGCATGTACCCAGTAGATTTTTCCACAATGAAGAGAGTCAATTTCATGGTCAGCATGTTCCATTGTTGTTTTACTAGTACTTTGATCTCAACAAAATATTTCCTGACTTGGTTATCATGTGATGTGATGAAATGAGATAGTGATTCAAAGAAGCCATAAGCTTCAAGAAGAGTTATTAAATGGAGAAGAATATATGCTTGGGCTTTGAAAAGAAGAGGGGGAGATGAGAGAATCATTCTTCACTACAACTTTAGGGGACTATATATTTGCACATGGAAATATCATAATTCTGACTTTGAAAGGTCAGTTTTCATGCCCAGGCACAAAGATCAAGCTTAATCATTTCATAGGAAACATGCAATGAAATCAACCTTTGGAATGAAATAAATGAACCTTGACTGTTGTAGATATTTCTGGTTTAGTAAATATATTTTAGAAAAATATATTATTATAATATGATAGACATTATAACAATATATTTAGTAATAATGATAATTGCAAATTTTATACCCATACCTCTTATAGATACCCACACTTACACCACTTAAATAGTCAGTTCCCAATTTATTAACATCTAAGTTACAAATATAGGCATACCTCAGAGATATATTGTGTATTCAGTTCCAGACACTGCAATAAAGCAAATATAGCAGTAAAACAAGTCACACAAATTTTCTGGTTTCCTAGTGCATAAAAAGGTTATATTTACACTATACTATAGTCTACTAAGTATGCAATAGTATTATGTTTAAAAAACAACACCTTAATTATTATGTCTAAAAACAAACCTTAATTTAAAAATACTTTATTGCTAAAAGATATGCTAACCATCATCTTAGCCTGAATCATAATGTGAGTCCTAATCTTTTTGCTGGTGGAGGATCTTACCTCAGTGTTGATGGCTGCTGACCAATCAGGGTGGTGGTTGTTGAAGGTTGGGGTGGTTATGGCAATTTTTAAAAATAAGACAATGAAGTTTGCCCCATCAATTGACCCTTACACTTGAACACTTAGAGGCCATGTAGGGTTATTAATTGGCCTAATTTCAATATTATTGTGTCTCAGGGAATGGGAAGGCCTGAGAAAAGGGAGAGAGAAGGGGTGGAGAGGAGAACAGCAGGTCAGTGAAGCAGTTAGAACACACACAATCAATTAAGTTTATCATATTACATGGGCACGGTTTATGGTGCCTCTCCTTCCCCCAAATTTACAATAGTAACATCAAAGATCATGATCACAGATCATCAAGACAAATATAACAATAATGACAAATTTTGAAATATTTCAAGGATTACCAAAGTGTGACACAGAGACATGATGTGAGCACATGCTGGTGGAAAAAAATGGCACTGATAGACTTACTGTACCCAAAGTTACCATAAGCCTTCAACTTGGAAAAAAAAGAAACAATTTCTGCAAAGCCCAATAAAGCAAAGTGCAATGAGGTGTGTCTATCACCAGTCCTTGAAAGTGACTATCCCCATCCCTATTCCCATTTCTTCCACAGAAGACCCTTCTGTAGCTGTTACTGTTGTGGCTACCACCACATTGGAGGGTATTGTAAAAAAAAAATACTTAGAGGTCTTAAAGAAACTGTGAGTTCAGAAATGGAAGAATGATAGAAATTTTGAAGAGAAGAAGTTTCAGCAAGCTGACCTCATGGTCATACTCCCAGACACAAGCAAAACAATGGTGGTCTCTCTGCTCTGAAATATTTTTCCCTCACATTGCCTGGAATTTTTCTCTTTGCTTTTTAGAAATGTTGAATTCCTACCAATTAACTATGCATGAACAACACACACACACACACACACACACACACCTGCCCCTTTAAAAATATAAGTGCTGGGGCAGTTAGGTGACACAGTGAATATGGCACCAGTCCAGGAGTCAGGTCCTCCTGACTTCCTATATATATATATGTATGTATACATATGTGTGTTGTTGTTCATGCATAGTTAATTGGTAGGAATTCAACAATTCAACAAAAACAAAAAAAAAGAATATATATATATCCATAGCACTTACTATAAGTAGCAATGTGAAGTAGGTGAATATCTTTGTTCTCCACAAATCTCTCAAATATAAAAACCTTTGCGGAAAAAATTTAAAAATGTAAAGACAATCTAATTTAAATGAACATCTGAATTCTATACATGTCAAAGCAAATAAATTTGAGGATAGGCCACACAAAGATAGCTTAAGGATCATAGATCTATAAAAGAACATGATAAATAAAATTTTAAAACCTGAGCCAAACATCAGAAGTCAAATAAAAAAAATAAACAGAAGTTTTTTAATATGCATTAAAAAATACTGATTAACTGAATCTATGGAGATCTTTAAATTTTATAATTTTGATAGAAAATAATAAATTTTGCAAGCAACCAGGCACAGAGGCTTTACCAAAGAAGGGTAGTTCATTCAAATAACTCAGGATCACTCCAACACCATGAGAAATAGATGGAAAGAATGGAATAAAGTATTACAAAATGCAAGGGAACTCAAGCTACAATTCAAAATATCATTCTTAAAAAAAATGCCTTTCAGAACTAAAAAAAAAATTTCAACATGAGAATCATTTGCATGTTTAAAAAAATAAAACAAAACACAGAGGTGTGCGAAACACAACACTTTAAACAAGAGAGGTTGCACAGTACATAAATCACCAGGCCTAGAGTCAGTTCAAATCCAGTGGCAGACACTGATTAGCTGTGTGACCTTGGACAAGTCACTTAACCCTCTTTGCCTCAGTTTCCTCATCTGTAAAATGAGCTGTAAAAGGAAATGGCAAACCACTCAAATATCTTTGCCAAGTAAACCCCAAATAGGGTCACAAAGAGGCAGACTGAACAGCAGCAACCAATACATTTTCTAAGACTAAGCAAGAAACTAATTTTTTCTTATTTAGAGACTGTCATTTTTTAATAAGCAGAAAGTGAACTAAGGAGTAAATTATTCCAGTTTTCCTCTCTCAGAGATCAATAATTCTATTTAAACAATAAACAAAAAAGAAGAATCATCCAGAAACAAAAAAAAAGATCTTTATGTACAAAGTTTCAAGATACTTTTAAAGAATCAGAAGAAAGGAAGAAAGACAAGTGTAGGAGAAATAGCACCAAAGGACATCTTTCTTGTGAGGATAGACTAGGATGTTCAGCTCCTTTCAGTCAAGAGTTTAAATGAAAGAGAAGAGTAATCTCCTTATCTCATAAGAGGGAGGGCTATGGGAGATCATGAAAAATCAATCAAGGTATAGGGCTTGAGTTCCCAGGATTAGAAGGCAGGCCTTTGAATAGAAAGAGAAATGAAAGAGCACTTTTAAAGAACATCTTCATGGAACTATGGGGAAATATATGTGTATTGCAAAAAACTGATTTTTTTCATCCTGCTGTAATGGGAATAATAGACCATCTTCTTTAAAAAAAAAAAAGGTGTTATGCTATTCAGCACTGTGTCCTACCCCAAGAGAGGAATATATAATTTGATGGAGGCAATCATAATCCAAGGGGGCATAAGGGTCACAGATGGGATATTCTGGATTTGTGAGTAGTGATAGATCATGGTAAAGGCAAAGAGTAGGATCAGGCCTCATATGTCAGGACACAAAATTTCCCTAAAGGAAGGAAATGAGCATTTATTAAGGGCCTACTTTGTGTCAGACACTGTGCTATGTACTTTAAAAAGTATCTCACTTGATTCTCCTGACAACCCTGATAGGTGATTTTACATGTAAGAAACTGAGACAGAGGCTAAGTGACTTGCCCCGAGTCACATAGCTAATGTGTCTAAAATCCATATTTTATCTCAGGTGTTCCTGACTCCAACCTCATTGCTCTATCTACCATGTTGCTTACCTGTCTCAAAAGAAAATTTAACTGAATTTAAAAAAAAATAAGTAGTGATAACTCAATAAATATAGAAGACTCTGAGTTTCCTTTCTTAGACCTCAATAAATTCAACAGAAAGATACAAAGGAAATTATAGGTCTGAACAAAGTTTTAAAAGTCAGATCTGAAAAACCTATGATATCTTCTAAATGGAAATATTAAATAATATACCTATTTCTCAGAATTATATAGTACTTTTTCCAAGAACAGGCCAGATGCTAAGGCACAGAGAAATTATAAATAAATTTTGGAAGGGAAAAACACTAAACAATTCCACTGTAGAACATAAAATAACAAAATCATGCATGAATATAGGGAACAGAAGCAAAAGGTGCAGACCTAAATGGAGACATGAGAATAGCATCCTGAATAATGAATAGGTCAAGAAGCAAACCAAAGAATTATAGCAATTATGTGTGAGAGTCTTAATAATGAAAGAATATATCATTTTTTATATACAGCCACAGCAACCATTAGAGGGAAAAATACAAACATTCATTAATAAAATGAAAATAGAGAAAATTAATTAAATGAGTACGCAGTGTTAAAAATTAATGCAGCAACAAAATAACAAACACAAAGTTAGCAGCCTTATAAGAAAAGGTATAATGAAACATTTTCCCTCATAAACCTGGGGCGCACTCTACAAGAAATATATACATTATCAATGTGAAGAATGGACACATATAACAGGAAATACACATAATTAATACATTTGTCCAGGGCAGATGTATATAAGGGAGCACACATAGGTAATATCTGTAGCCAGGGCACAGATGGGAGAGTAATTTCTAATTTTTTAATTTTAAATTTTAAAACATTAAGGATCATTCTTAGCAATAAAGTATTTCATTAAGATATGTACATTATTTTAGACAACATATTCTATTAAACACTTAATAGACTATAGTATAGGAGTGGCTAGGTGGAGTGAATAGAGCACCAGCCCTGGAGACAGGAGGATCTGATTTCAAATCCGGCCTCAGATACTTAACACAAAAAAAACTACACATGTGACCTTGGGCAAGTCACTTAATACCAATTGCCCTGCCTTCCCCCTGCAAAAAGCAAAAAAAATATATAGACTATAGCATAGTATACCATAACTTTTATGCACTGTAAAACCAAAAAATTTGTGTGACTAGCTTTATAGCTATATTTGTTTTATTGCAGTGTCTGGGATTGAATCCACAATATATCTCTGATATACACATGCCAGTATGTGTAAGTTAAATGTTAATAAATTGGGAACTGACTATTTAAAAGGTGTAAGTGTGAGTTTCTATAAGAGGCGTGAGTATAAAGCAATTCCACACCTCCAATTCTGCAGAGTAGTCAATATCTCTTGGTGATGATTGGCAACAGATTGAGCCTGATTGCACTGAAGTAACATATGGAATGGCAAATATGCATCCAATGAACATGTAATCTACATCAAAAGATGTAGAGTAATTGTTGCATGTTAATATTTGTTGGATCTGTATTAAAAATATACTTTCTTCTTTTTTTCTTTCTGGAAGCAATCAAGATTAAGTGACTTGCCCAGGGTCACACAACTAGTAAGTTTCTGAGCTCAAATTTGAACTCAGGTCCTCCTGACTCCAGGGCCAGTGCTCTATTCACTAGCTGTCCCATATAGTTTTTGACAAATATTTCTCTTCCTTGGCCACTGCTCATTATTTCTTGGTTGTGGTCCCTACTGACCAAGTGCAATTCCACTATACATATGGTGGTGCAGCTTCTTTCTGCTACAAACTTCTGACTTTATTTGGAGTCTTCATTTGCTAATGACACCCCCTGGAACCACATAAAACAAGCAGAATCACTCTTTCCTATGACAGTCTTTCAAGTACTTAAGAGACACACATCATGCCCTCCAAAGCCCCTCTAATAATTCCAGTTCTTTCAAGAGATCCACAGATGGAATAATTTCATGGTTCTTCATCATTCTTGTTGACCTCTGCTTTTTCTATAACTTAGTAATGGCCTTCCTAAAATGTGGCACACAGAATTTAATATAAAATTGAGAGTCTGGCCAGCGCAGAGTACAATAAGACCATCACCTCTCTAGTTTTGGACACTCTACCTCTCTCAATGCAGCTTAAGGTCATGGGATAATTAATTAATCATAGAACAATTACGATCACAGGAAAACTAATAAAATTAATTATTATAAATGTATTAATTATACTTATATATTATATAATAGAATATAGAAATATTAATATTAATAAAATTAATATTTATCATAGTATAAAATAATTTAGTGCTAATAATGGATAATAATGAATGGATCTTGGCTGCCTTGTCATATTGTTGACTTGTAATGAGTTTACAAGCCACTAAAACCTCCAGGTCTTTTTCATATTACCTCTTTTTTAGACTTCATATGTATCCTTATTAAAGATCATCTATTCAGATTCAACCTAACATTCAAGTTGATTAAGATTATTTTGTATACTGACTCTATAATCTAACACAGGGCTTCTTAAACTTTTTCCATTAGTTTATTGATATTGTGGGGCATGCGGGCATGTGCAGTGCAAAGGGCATATGCTTTACATTCAGAACCAAGGCTGCAGTGAAGTCGCATGATGCCACACAGACAAAGGCTACCAGAAACTTCTCAGATTCATTACACATTTGATTTCCAATTAATTTTTGGTCATTGCACATTCAGAAACCTTTTACTGTTGCAAATTTTTTTTCAATCCTATAAGGGATCATGACCCACAATTTAAGAAGCACTGAACATATTAGTTATCCTTCTCTACTTTGTGGCATCTGAAAATTTATTGAGCATATTTTTTCTGAGCATTTGATAGAAACAACAAAGAGCCAAGGACAGATTTATGGGACATTCTACTAGGTATATCCTTCCAATGTTGACACAGAGCCAATAATGTTCTGTGGTTCTGGGCACTCAACCAATTTCAAATCCATTTAGCTGTACTATCACCTAGTCCATATATCGCCATCTTATCAAGGAGAACATCTGAGTCTTTGTCAAATATTTTACTAAAATCTAGATCAATTCCTCTGATTTACTAGTTCTATCAACTCTGTCAACAGGAAATAAGATTAGTCTGGTTCCTTGTTCATGATAAAGTCATTCTAATTCCTTATGATTGTGGTTTCCTCTTTTAAATGTTCAATAACCATTTTTTAAATAAATACAGCATAGAATTTTGCAAAGAAATTGAAGTTGAACTCACTGGCTTTTCATTTTCAGGTTCCATTATCTTGCCTTTTTTTGAAATCAGGATATTTGTCCTTCTCCAGTCCTGGACCAGAAATGACTATCTAATAGCCCTTTAGCCAAAATGACCAATAGAGAATGACAACCTAAGACAGACAAGAAAAGAATTAGAAATCCCTAGTTGACTTTGTTCAGTTCAAATTATTAGGACTGAGGAGCTATGTAGAGAGTATTAGAAGGGAAGATGGATGAAATTGTGGAATACCATCTGTGATCTTTGAAATATCATGGGGAATGGAAAACAAATGCCATCTCAATGTTCAAAAAAGAGAGAAGGGATTAGAATCTTCAAAATACACGGAAGTCAGTTTAATAAAATTTCAGAATAAAAATATAATTTCTGCTGCCTCTCAAGATTAAAAGCTGAGTTCTGCCTGTTTGGACAGCCCTACTTGAGTTAAAGGACTCTCACTATTTTCTTTTATCAAAGATATCCCATAAAATACCTCCTTGTACAATATTAACTTATTAATGGCTACTCATTGGGTTTTGCTATGTAACCAGTTTTGAATTCACCCAAAAGTATATTTCTCCATTTTGTCTACAAGATTACATAAGTGAGGGAGGGCTGAGTCAAGATGGCGGAGTAGAAGCAGGACCTCCGAGCAGCTCTGGCTTCCACTTTCCCCAGGACTCCAAATAAACTTTCCAGCTACAAAACTCACAAAATGACACAGAGAAGCTAACCTCCCACTGAGGACAGCCCCAGCAGGCTGGCAGGAATCAGGCAGGGCACTTGTCTGGGATCTGAGCCCAGGCCCATTGAGCCAGAGGTTTTAGCCCCAGGGCAGGTCTGACCAGCCGCTGGCTGGAGGGACTTCAGCTCCTGGCCTGCAGAGTGTAGGGAGACCAAGCAATCAGTCTGAGGGGTAATTGCTCTTGCTTTTACCTGCCTGGATCTGGGTTGCAGTCTGGGGTGGAGGTCCTGGGGTGTATGCCCAGCTTACCAGAGCGTGTGGAAGCCTCAGAGAGGGCACTCATCTAATACCTCTGGCCGTTGAGAAAACCCCAGTATTTGGGATGAAAGAAACCCTTGTCTGGTGGCAAGAGTCCTACTGTGGCAAAAATCCCAGGGGTCAAGTGACTGAGGGGTGACATGAGCAGGCAAAGGAAACAAAGAAGAAAGAAGATTCCAACATTAGACTCCTATTTGGGGGACAAAAAGGAGCAAAGCATGGAATAGGAGGAAGACAGTGAAGTCAGAATTCCTGCACCAAAAGCTTAAAAGGAAAATATGAGCTGGTTACAGACCATAGAGGACCTTAAGAATCAGATAAGAGAAATGGAGGAAAAATTGGGAAGAGAAATGAGAATGATACAAGAAAATTATGAAATGAGAGTCAACAGCCTGACTGAGGAAAATACCACCTTAAAAAATAGACTAACTCAAATGGCAAAAGAGGCTCAAAAAGGCAACGAGGAGAAGAATGCCTTAAAAAGCCAAATTTGCCAGATGGAAAAAGAATCTCAAAAGCTCAATGAGGAGAATCATGGCTTCAGAATTAGATTGGAGCAAATGGAAGCTAATGACTTTATGAGAGATCAAGATGCTGTTAAACAGATACAAACAAATGAAAGAGTAGAAAGCAAGGTGAAATATCTCATGGGAAAAACCACTGACCTGGAAAATAGATCCAGGAGAGAAAATTTAAAAATTATTGAACTACCTGAAAGCTATGATCAAATAAAGAACCTAGAAATAATCCTCCAGGATGTTCATAAAGAAAACTGCCCTGGTGTTTTAGAACCAGAGGGCAAAATTGAGGTTGGAAGAATCCACCTATCACCTTCTGAAAATGATCCCAAAAAGAAAACTCCTAGGAATATTATAGTCAGGTTCTGGAATTCCCAAATTAAGGAGAGAATATTACAAGCAGCCAGGAAGAGCAATTTGAATATTGTGGAAACAGAATCAGGATAACACAGGATCTGGCAGCTTCTACACTGAGGGATCCAAGGGCTTGGAATATGATATTCCAGAGTTCAAAGGAGCTGGGATTAAAACCAAGAGTCACATACCCAGCAAAACTAAATATTGTGTTTCAGGGGAAAATATGATCATTCAGTGGAATACAGGATTTTCAAGCATTCTTGCTGAAAAAGCCAAAGTTGAGTAGAAAATTTGACATTCAGATACAAGAAGCAAGAGAAGCATGAGAAGGTAAACAGGGAAAAGAAATCATAAGGAACTTATCAAAGTTGAACTATTAACATTCCTACATGGAAAAACAATAATTGTAACTGATGAAACTTTTCTCAGTATGAAAATAGTTGAAGGGAATAGAAATATATATGTCTATATATGAGGGTATATGGACATATGAATACATATGGGAATGTGTGTATATATGTTTACAGGTATACATAGATAGAGGGCACAGGACCAATTTAATAGGAAGGAATGATACTTAAAATGTGAAATTAAGAGGTGAGAGAGGAATATAATGAGAGGACATGGGAGACACAGTATGGGGTTAACTATCTCATATAGAAGAGGCAAGAGAAAATGGTTACAATGGAGAGGAAGAATAGAAAGGCAAAAGGGAATGGGTCAACCTTATTCTGATTGAACTTGGCTTGGGGAGGGAATAAAATACACACTAAATAGGGTAGCTCACCCTACATGAGAGTAGGGGGGAAGGGAATGAGAGGGAGGATGATGGAAGGGAGGCAGGCTAGGGGAGAGGGAAGTTGGAAGCACTCATTTTTGAAAAGGGACAGGATCAAAATAGAGAATATAACAAGTGGGAGGTGGGATAGGAGGGAGGGAAATATAGTCAGTCTTTTACAATATATCTACTATGTTATTGTTTTGCATAGCTACACATGTACAACCTATACTGAGCTGCTTATCTTCCCAGTAAGGGTGTGTGACAAGGGAGAAAGGGAATGAATCTGGAATTCAAAGTTTTAAAATCAAATGTTTATGTGTATGTATATATAATATATATATACATATATATATACTATTATTAATACTATTTTACATGTAATTGGGAAATAATATATACCGGCACTGGGGCATAGAGATCCACCATGCCATACTGGAAAAGTTGAAAGGGATATGGGAGAAAATATGGGAGAGAGAAGATTGGAGGAGGGGATATCCTGTGGGACTGCTATTTTGGGGCGGTGGGTACGGGAAAAACAGGGACAAAATTTGTAACTCAAAATCTGGTGGAAGTGAATGATGTAAATCAGAAGTTAATAAAGCATTTGAAAAATGAAAAAAAAAGATTACATAAGTGACCTTACTAAGTGTTTTGCTATTATTCTGTGTTTAAGACATTCCCTTGGTTTTGTAATTCTATCAAAAAAGGAAATTAAGTTAGTCTGTCATGACCTATTCTTCATGAAGTCATGGGAGCTTTTCATGATCACAGCTTCCCTTTTCAAATGCCCACATCCTTTGTGGAAAGAATCAGAGTCAAATTCTTCAAGCTACAGTTTGAATATTCTACCCTCTTCATTTTTTGAAAATCATAAAATTCCTTTTCTCCCATCCTACAGCACTTTGCCCACTTGACACAATTTTTCAAGGACAATTGTTCAATTCTTTCACTGTCCTCAGATGTAAGGAATTTTGTCAAGATCTATTGGTTTGAATCCATTGAAGGTAAATAGATAGTTTCTTAAGACATCCTCATTTAGCTTTCATTTCAAATCCTTATTAACCATGTTCTATCATCTCCCATTCAAATACCATTGCCCCTGATAGAGAAACATAAGGGGATAAAAAGTTCGATAACTCAGCTTTTGTTCATTGTCTATTACTATTGAGTAGTGGATGGAGTGCTGGGCTTGGAATAAAAAAAAACCTGAGTTCAAACCCTACCTCAAATGATTACAAGTTCTGTGATGATAAGCAAATTGTTTAACCTCTTTGGGCCTCTACTTATTCATTCATAAAATGGGGGCACAGGGGAAGGTCAGACTTGTCCTGTAAGGTTATATTCAGATCTAATTTTATGATCCTATAATTATTATTTCAACCATTCCAAGAAGGGGTCCTATCATTTCACTGACCTTTCTTTTGCCCTCAACATCAATTTTTCCAGTACTTTTGGTTATTCTTAGCATTCTGCATTCATAAGAGTGATAAAATGGGAAAACCAGGATTAATTAAACTCATTTTTATTGGTGAAAATGAAGCCATGTCTATATAAGGAAAGAATTTTTTGAGTTTGATCAACAGAGGACTAAAGGTTTCTAGCAATTTTCTAATAAGTTCCTTTATTTTCTGGAGGGAGCCCAAACCACAAAGTGGCATAACAAGTCTATATGACCATTGTTCCTAAGGGAAGGTGGTATTAACTCTAAGAAGGAAGGAGGGATGACTTATAATATGGTAGCTTTCTGGAAGTCCTTCATGTTGTCTTCATTCTTTATGTGGGGTGAAATTAAGGTTGTACTGGATATGATATTGTTAGTTTAGGTGCTTACATTGTGACTGGGGTCCTTTTACCCAAAACTTTGGAGACCTAGACAGCTATGTTCTGAAATTCTCATAGAAAGTCTGAATGAGGTCACAATAAGTCAAATTCTACCATGGTTTCCAAGAGAAATTCTTGATGGGGACATGGGTCAAAGATGTATTTTTTGAGGAAAGTTCACAAAACTACAAGGCCGTGTAAGCCCAGAACTCAGAGCTCTAGGACATGGATTGCATCTGTTGGTGATTTTTCATATTTCATTGTACTTATCTAAATGGAAAGTATTGGTTTTGTAT
Source organism: Petaurus breviceps papuanus (assembly GCF_028583685.1). Taxonomy (NCBI): domain Eukaryota; kingdom Metazoa; phylum Chordata; class Mammalia; order Diprotodontia; family Petauridae; genus Petaurus; species Petaurus breviceps. The sequence goes on from NW_027185720.1 coordinate 1,098,159, forward strand.
AATGGAAAAAGAACTGAATTGGAAGTAAGAAGACTTGGTTTGAATCTGCTACACACTGCTATGTAATGGAGAACAAATCATTTCACCAGTATTAGCCTATAAGAAACTGCAAAAGATGACCTCAGAGGCACATTGCCTTTCTAAATCCTATAAGCCTATGAAATGGAGAACAGACTACTATCACATATGGATCAGTCCTACTCCCTTTCTCAACATTCTCTTAATTGATGACCTCATCAGCTTCCATTGGTTTAATTGTCATGTTGATGCAGATGGCTGACCAGTCTATGTAAACCTAATCTCTCCTGAGCTTTATCCCATCCTGCACAACCATCAGCTTTTTGGTGGTTTGGTCACATAGGTTCCCAAAGTGGATGATACCACCCACTGTGGGGGTGGGAATGCAGAATGATCTAGGGGGGTGGTAGTAGCCTTAGGTGCAACTGGGGACATTGAACAAAAATAAGGGGGTTGTGGAAGCATAAGGAAAGAAGAAAAGATACTATTTTTTAAACCTGTTTCATGTTTGTACATGTTACATCTGTTGTATAGTAATCACTACATCATTTTCCAAATAAACATACAAACTGCAAGTTATAACTGATCAGTGGCCAAGTCCATCCACAGGTCTTAATAAGCAAGTGTTGGCAAGTGAGCATGTCACACACTGGTGTAAAGTCCAGCATGCATCGACAAGAATATATGCCTGTAATGGTTTGTTTACAATACAATACTATAAGATTACATGATGCAATATCATGTCATCAAATTTTCACTGCAGGAAAAAGTCTACAAGTTTACAATAAATTATTAAATTTAAATGAGGTTTTTAAAAAAATGATGGGGCTTTTTGAAATGACACAAATTTCAAAAAAAGAAAAAACAGGTAAAGGATTAAAGAAAGTAGATTTCTAGGGGATTACTGAGTAATTTTTCTTTAAAAAGGGGGTGGTAGACCAAATAAGTTTGGGAACCTCTGGTTTAGTGGATAAAGCATTGGAAGTGGAATCAGGAAGACCTAAATTCAAATCCTGCCACAAATACTACCTGAGAGACACTGGGTAAATCAATTTCTCTATCTGCACTCTGCAAACCTTAAAGTGCTATGTAAATGTTCATTGTTATTATTATTCAAATTAAATATTCTGTAGACATCTCAAACTCAAGATATCCCAAACAAAACTCAATACCTTTTCCTCAAAACCCACCCTTCTGGACTATCCTGTTTTTGCAAGGGTACCACCATCTTTCTCAGGTCCACATCTTTGGTACTGTCCTTGAATCCTCATTCTCTCATCCCTTGTAGCCAAACAGTTGCCAAATCTTATTATTTCTACTTCCATATCATCACTCATGTTCTTCACAGTCACCTTCTCTCAACTGACACAGGGATCACTCTATTTCCTGCCCTCATGAACTCTTGTCCAGACTATTCCTAAATGATCTCACTGCCTCCAATCTCCCCTCTCCTCAATCCATCCACCAGAGAGCAACCAATATATTTTCCCTAAAGCCCTGGTCTAATTATATCACTCTTTTATTTGGTAAATTTCAATGGATCTCTTTTGCATCTAGGATCAAATATAAAGACCTTGTTTGGCATTCAAAGAGCTTTACAGCCTGGTCCCCGTCTAATTTCTCAGTCTTATCCATTTCTCCTCATCTATACTAGGCTTCTTGCTATTCCTCACACATGATACATTTCCTGCTTCCATACTTGTGTACTGGCATATATTCAATGTCTGGAATACACTCACTCCTCACCTCTCCCTCTCATAATCTTGTTTCCTTCAAGACTCAGCTCAGGTTCCACCTTCTACATCAAGCCTTTCCTGATCTCCACAGCTGCTAATGCTCTCCCTCCTAAAATTACTTTCTACTTATTTTTGAATGTATTACTTTTATATCTTGTATGTACATATTGTCTCCCCTGATAGAATGTAAGCTCCTTGAGGGCAGGGACTGTTTCATTTTTGTCTTTTCCGAGCACCTGGCACATAACAGAACCTTAATAAGTGCTATTTAATATATTACCTCACTCATCTGCACTGGTATACCTTGTCCTCAGAAACATTCATTTGTTTTCATGGAGGCATAGCTTGTATATTTAAATTCTATAAGAATGTGATTTTATATTACTTTAATTTTGTACACTTGTTGATATGGAAGAGGCACAAAATTAAGTTGAGTTATAGCATATTACACGAAACATATACTCTATAGTTTTAAAATATGTATTATACTAGAAAGAACTGTTTTAACACATGCAAAAGATTAGAGCCACCATAACTCTAGTTCCCTAAGTCCACGCTACACAAGATCCTTAGGTACCTTAGAACATGATATTCCCAACAGGAATGTATTTGGCTTCAAAATTTTACTTTAAGAAAGTTATAAAAAGGATGGACTTTTTTCCCAACTACTGTTCACAAAATACATTTTACCCTGCAACTGCAGCTAAAAGTTAGCACCCAAAACGCCACTGTGGTTCCTATGGTAACATAATGTCCTAGAATCCTTTGACTAAGTCATTATGATCAATTTAGCTGTGGAGAAGTTAGTGAGTCATCTAGTTTCTTCCTTTTATGCTGTTGAATCTTCCTTTACTCTTCTCTCTGTCTCATCAACTTCATAATGCACCTTTTGGCTATTTCATTGACTCCAGCAATGTGTGGACTGAGAGAAGAAACATGAATCAACATTGAATTACTGCCTAATCAACTCATGGAATATACTTTTGCTTCTCTTCTTCCAGGAGTTGTGGTAGAGACAAATGAATTTGCTCCATAGAGCATTGAGGCCAGCACCTACTAGCTTGAGACCCTGGGAAAATTATTTACATTCTCAGAGCCTCCATTTCCTCATATATACAACAGAATAACAGCACTCAAACTTTGCAGAAAGCCCTTAAAGTGTTATATCAATGCAAATTCTTCCAATAGAAAGTCTCTGCTACTTCCATTTTGACCCCAAAAAGGCTCGTTGTACATCAGTCATGATGAGAGAAAGGAGAGATACAAATCTGTCACTATTGCTATTTAGAATAGAACGTTAGAGTTTGAAGGGTGCCTGGATGTCATCTAGTCCAATACACTGGATTCCTGCTGTTTTATTGCTCCTTTTGAAACATCACAAACATTCCCTCACTCCAATAAAAACCTTCCCTTATAATAAAGTAGTACAGTCAATGGGGCGGCCAGGTGGCTCAGTGAGTAAGAGCACCAGCCCCAGAGTTGGGATGACCTGGAGATCAAATCCTGGGCTCAGATACTCAGCACCACACCCAGAAATAACTGGCCATGTAACCTTGAGCAAGTTACTTAACCCCGATTGCTTTAAAAACAAAAAAGAAATGGTTTTTTTTATGATTTTTTTAAAATTGTGTCATTTCTAAAAAACAGAAAATTTTTAAATGACACATCTTAAACTTAATATTTTTATAAATTTGTGGATTTTTCCTGCATTGAAATTTTGATTACACAAACATGTAACCATATAGTATTATATTGTAAACAAGTCATTACACACACATATTTCTGCAGGTGCATACTGGACTTCCTGACAGTGTGTGACATGCTCACCTGCCAATACTCGGTTGTTAAGACCTGTTGGTGGACTTAACCACTGATTGGTTCTAAATCACATTTGTGTGCTTATTTGGAAAATAATGGAATCCCTATGACTAACTCTGTTATGCAACAGATGAAACATGTAAGAATGCTTTTTCAAAATTTTCTCATCTTCTTTCCTTATGCTTCCACTGTCCCCTTATTTTTATTCAACACCCCTCAATTGCATTCAAGGTTACTATTGACCCCCATTCCCCTAATCATTCCAGTGCTCCCCAGGGGAGAGTATCACTCACTTTAGGAACCTCTGATAGCCTTTACTTGAAGACCTCCAGTCACCTGAGGCATTCCATTTCTCTCTTGGATCTCTCTAATTGTTGGGAAGTTTTCCTTTTCTCCTAGTTCTGTTCCCTAGGATCAAGTAGACCAAGTCTAATCTCTCTCTCAAATGATTGTTCTTTAAATACTTCAAGAGAGGCATAATGTTCCCTCTTCCCACTTCCCAAAAAAATAAATATGGAAAGATGCATTACAAATCATGCTTCAATTCAGCACTGATATTATGAATCATCTGTAAATCATTTATTTTTCCATTCATTCTTTGGATCAACACAGTTAATCAGGAACTGGCTATTGCTTTAAATTTTTTCTTACATTTTCAAAGCTATACGTTGGACATTCATTTTGGAATTGTTGAACAAGTTGGGTGTAGACTAATAAATTGTTCATCTACTAAGATGACATAAATCAGATAATAATTCAATCCAGAGGTGAAAAATTAGGCTGGGGAATCTCAGTGAATAAGTCCTTTCTATTTATTTAAAATGTTCGGAAATATCCTCCAAAGGCTAGTCTTTCATCTCCATTTATTGACAGCCAGAAAGAATTAAAATTATTTATTTACAAATATTTTTAATTGCCCATATCTATGTTGAGAACAAATTGTATATGAAGTTAATTTTAAATAAACATTTAATATCTTTAAATGCAGTTTACTTAATTAGTTTTATAATTAAGCAAAACAAGGAGTTTGTCTAAATTATCCATAACTTGCATTTCCTCTAGACACTGACCTAATCCATAAGAAACAGATTTCTTACCAAAAAATTAATTTCCTGGTTTTTATGTTCTTCTTTTTCTTAGCTTTGGAAGAAACAAAGGTTTAGCTTTAAAATTATTCATGAGGATGCTAACAGTAGCACGCAAATAGAAGATTTTATAATATTTCTCCTTTACGTTTGACCTTGTGAAATTTTATAACTCTCCCATGTAAGCAATTTGGAGGCAAGAACTCTGCCAAGTAGGCACTAAACGTGTTCTTAAAACACTGTTGATTCACTTCACATTGAAGGTATTTACTAATTGGAATTTCCTTTGTTCCTATGGTGCAAGGCACAGTCCAGTTCTTCCCTAAGGAACCTAATAATTGTCTGTGTTTGAAAGAACAGTTATCATAGCTCTCATAATCCAGAAATGTTTCTAATATCTCACAGAGGAATCTCACCTTCTCCCTGTCCCATAAAGTGTTCAATAACATGCTACATTTGGAAGTCTTTAAGAATATCCCATTTCATTTCAGTGGCTTCCATGTGTCTGTTAGGCAGGACCTCTGATTTTTACAATTTTGAGATAGATTTGCTTACTTCCTATACTAAAACAAATTCAGAACACAAAGGAAGAGATACAGGTTATATTTTATTTTATCATCTACCTTTAGAATCCTTCTGACAACATCTATAGTAGATAGAGCACTGAACACTTTCAAAGGGACTTGGGTTCAAATCTTACATCATCATCATAGCAGCTAACATTTATAGAGCACTATAAAATTTTCGAAGTGCTTTACAAATGTTATCCCTCACAACAATCCTGTGATAGATGCTATTATTGTCTCCCTTTTACAAATGGGGAAACTGAGGCTGAGAGAAGCCAAGTGACTTACCCAGGGTGTCACAGCTAGTACGAGTATGAAGAAACATTTGACCATAGGTCACACAAACCTGAGTCCAGTGCTCTACCTGCTAAGTCACTTAACTCTAATACTATGTAGCTGTAGGACCATAGCACATTACTTAACTTCTCTGTTTCAGTTTTCTCATCTGTAAATGCAATGTAATAATCTATAATAAGGTTCATATTACCTACTTCATGGGGATGAAGTAAGACTCAAAAAAAGACAAACTACATAGAGTTCTTTGAACACCTTAAGGTGTTTGTTTATTTGTTTGTTTATTGGAGGGGGGCTGAAGGCAGGGCAATTGCTATTAAGTGACTTGCCTAAGGTCACATGGCTATTAAGTTTTAAGTGTCTGAGGCCCAATTTGAACTCATGTCCTCCTGACTTCAGGGCCAGTACTATTTATTCACTGTGCCACCTACCTGCCCCTAAGGTGTTCATTTTTAATATTTGTGATGATGATGATATAAATGTTATATTAATGTAATATTTACAAATATAAATTATTACAATCATCACCATTCTCATGAAGCAGTAGCATTAAGAGGAATGCAAAATCTCAAAATTGGAAGTGACCTCAAAGACCATCTCGGCTTATCTAACCTAACCACACCTCCCCTATCTTATGTTTATGAGATTGATTTTTTTTTTGCTTTTTGGAGGGGGGAAGGTAGGGCAATTGGGATTAAGTGACTTGCCCAAGGTCACACAGCTAGTTGTTTTGTTAAGTGTCTGAGGCCAGATTTGAACCCAGGTCCTCCAGATTCCAGGGCTGGTGCTTAATTCACTGCACCACCTAGCTACCCCAGATTGATTTCTTTTAAAAAGTATAAGACTTTATACTTATTATCATTAAATATTGTATTATTAGAATCTGCTCAGAAGGAAAACCCTGTAGAAAATTATTGAATAGTTCTCACGTCAACTTTTATATGTAATACTTGTCTCCTCATCCCCCATCTCCCTAACATTTATGCACACTTGGTCCTCATGGACAGTGTTTCCTACACTAAGGGCCAAAACTAAAAGAGCTGTTGTGAAGTTCTACATCTGTTCATACCACCATATGACCCTTGAACCTTTAACTTTCTTTCAACTGAGCATGTGCAAAAAGCATCTCAGTCTTGAAGCACTACCTAAGCATGAACAGACAGCAGTCTGTCTTTGTTTCTAGCACCCCAGATCTTATGTTTAAAGTTTAAAGGATGATTATATTTAAAATAACAACTCATAACTCTTGGTTCATGAGGACTCACTTACTTGGGGCCCCATTCTTGTTCCCTTCTCAATATAGCTCCAAAAAGCTCACTCAAGATATAGGCTAGATAGGATTTACTAATAGGAAATTCAAAAATAAAAGAAAATCATAAAATTAATATCCAAAAGTGTCTTGAATAATCCGTTTGCATTTCTTCTGGAAGAGTCTGAATTTCCAATCCTTCTCCCCTACCTTATCTTCTCTATCCTACCCTCTTGTTCCTTGTTGGGATTAAGGGATGGAGATACATGGACCCCAAGGTCTTCATTAGTAGTTTAATAGTAACATCAACAATAAAAACCCAAAGCATAAATAAATAACACCTATATGGTATTTTAAAGTCTTCAAAGACCTTTGTATACATTATGGTCTAATAGTTATTGCTAGGGAAAACTTGGGCATGAAAAGTTTAAACACCTCCTAAACCGAAAACAAGTGCCTGGGAATGATATTTCAACAAGCGCAGCCTTTCACTGTAGTAATTCTACCTCAATAAATAATCTACCATATCTTCCAAGGCAGCCCCTACCTATATGGCCCAAGACAGATGGCTATCTTGCTTCATCATAAATATTTTAAGGGGAGGGGGAAAGATCCCAGTTTAAATACACACACACACACACACACACACTCACAAGATTAATAACCCACTTGTGCAGGTCATAAAGCTTCTGAGAGGAATAACATTGATCTCTACTTTTTGTCTCAGTAAATTAGGTTATGTTTTCTTTAATACTGTGTTGGCCAGCATATAAGCCACCATACTTTTTGGCCACAAACCAAGTTCTTTGGAAAAGATGAGTAGTGACGACAAATAGTGTTATTTTTCAGTGTGTGTTTAAATATATGTGTTGGGGAATTTTTTCCTGTCAAAAAGATCTCAGTTTCAGGATATGGCCTATATCCAACTAGTATGCTAAGTTCATTATTCCTTCTCATCCTGGACCTTAATAGCACTTATGAGACTTAGGGTTTCACAAAAGGAGTCAGACCATTAAGGCAAAATGTAATAAATGATGTGTAATAATAATAGCATTTATACAATACTTTAAGGTTTGCAAAATGCTTTAAAATATCTCACTTTATCTCCAGAACAACCATGGGAAGTAACAATCTGCTAATTATCCCCATTTAACAGATGAAGAAACTGAGGTAGACAGAAGTTAAGTGACTCGTCCAGGATCATGTGGTAAGTGTCTCAGGTCAGATTTGAACTCCAGAAGATAAGTCTTTCTGAGTCCAGGACCACTCTATCCATTAGACCACCTAGTTGTTCCAAGAATTTATGTGATGCCTACTGTGTAGCAGGTGCTGTCTAAGTACTTTGCAAGGATTATCTCATTTGATCCTCACCATAGCCCTGGAAAGAGGGTACTATGGTTATCCTTATTTTAGAGTTGAAGGTGAAGTGACTTGACCAGGGTCACATAGTAGGTATCTAAGGCCAGATTTGAACTCAGGTTTTTCTGACTCCAGGGCTAATGTTCCATCTACTACATCATCGAGCTGCCTCAAGGAGCAGAGGAATAAAGTAGGGGAGAATGCAAGCAGAATGGTTACTGGCATCCCAGGTAGACTCGTCTTTGGACCATGGCAGGAGGAAGGAAAGAAGTCAGCAATGGTTCTTCAGAGAAGCACTAGATCCACATATCTAACTAGCCCTACTCTACTCTTCCCTACTGCTCCCAGTCAGCGCAGGATGCCCACACCTCAACTGCCTTCAAACCAGGACAGTTCAGTAAGAAAGCTAATGGTCACATATTCGATAGGTTCTTTCTGAAGTGAATCTGGTTGATTTCCTGCTTCTGATATAATACATAAGGAAACAATAGTTATTGGCCAGGGGAGACTCCAGTTAAGTCAAATGATATGGAGTGTGGAAGTTTGGGTTATTTAAGTGTTTACTTTCTTCTTTGGTTAATGTGGGTAATTGATATTTTGCAGATATCCATACATTTTATTTAGATTGCCAAATTTATTGGCATATAATTGGGCAAAATAGCTCCTAACAATTGTCTTAATTCCCTCTTCACTGGTGGTAAATTGACCCTTTCATTTTTGATACTAGTAACTTAGTTTTCTTCTTTCCTTTTTTAATCAAATTAACCAATGGCTTTATCTATTTTATTGTTGTTGTTGCTGTTTTCATAAAACTAACTTCTAGTTTTATTTATTACTTCAATGGTTTTTTTACTTTCAATTTCATTAATCTCTCCTTTCATTTTCAGGATTTCTAACTTGGTATTTAAATGGGGATTTTTAGTTTTCCCATTTTCCAGTTGGTTTTTTTAGTTGCATACCCAATTCATTTATCTGCTTTTTCTCTCTTTTATTGTCAGCAATTAGAGATTTACATTTTCCACTAAATACCACTTTGGCTGCATCCCATAAATTTCAGTATGTTGTCTTGTCATTTTCTTTAATGAAATTATTTATTGCTTCTATGATTTATTCTTGACCCACTTGTTTTTTGGGATTAGATTATTTAATTTCTAATTAATTTTAATCTCTCTTTCCATTGTCCATTGTTGAATGTAATTTTTATTGCATCATGATCTAGAAAAGATGAATTTACTATTTCTGCTTTCTGCATTTGGTTATGAGGCATTTAGGTACCAACATGTGGTCAACTTTTGTGTAGGTGCCATGTACCACTGAGAAAAAGATATATTCCTTTGTATTCCCATTCAATTTTTTTTCATTCATTCAGTTTTCTCCAGAAAGCTATTCTTTGTAACTTTTCCAGAATTTCATTCACTTCCTCAACTTCTTTCTTGTTTATTTTTTGGTTAGATTTATCTAGTTCTGAGATGGGAAAGTTAAGGTCCCCCCACTAGTATAGTTTTATTATTTATTTCCTCCTGTAACTCATTCAACTTCTTCAAAATTTTAGATGCTATATCATTTGGTGTACATATGTTTAGTATTTATAAGACTTCATTGTCTGTGGTACCTTTCAGAAAGATAAGTTTCCTTCTTTATCTCTTTTAATTAAATCTATTTTTGCTTTTGCTTTGTCTGCAATTATGATCATATCCCCTGCTTTCTTTGCTTCAGCTGAAGCATGATAGATTCTACTCCATCTTCTTACCTTTACTCTGTGTGTATTTCCCTTCTTCAAATGTGTTTCTTGCAAACAACACACCGTAGAATTCTGGCATTTAATCCATTCTGCCATCCACTTCTGTTTTATGGGTGAGTTCATCCCATTCACATTTATAGTTATGACAACTAACTGTGTCCCTTCACGTTATTTTTTGCTTGTTTATCTGCCAGCTCTCTCTTATACCCCACCTTTTCCCTCCTCACAATTATTCCCTATCACTGCCTTCCCCAATATACCCTCCTTCTTATCAATCCTTCCTCCCCCTTCTATTAGCCCTATCCCTTTTTACTCCCTTGTAGACTTAGATTTCTGTATCCAACTAAGTGGGTATGTTATTCCCTCTTTGAGTTGATTTTGATAAGAGCAAGGTTTAAGCTTTGCCTGCCACCCCCATTCCCCATCTTCCCCTCCATTATAACTCTTTCATAACTCTTTTTTTCGATAACCTACCCCCATTAAATCTCCCTCCTTGTTTCTCCAGTACAATTTTCTTTCTCACCCCTTTATTTTGTTTTTTGGTCTATCATTCCATCAAAGTCATCTTATATCTATACCCTCTGTCTGCATATATGTCTTCTAATTCCTCTTATTGCAATAAAGCTGTTAAGAGTTACAAATATTATCTTGTAACAAACATTTTAACCTCATTGAATTTCTTATGTTTTCTCATTTCTTTTTTAGCTTTTTTTTGTTTGTTTCCCTTGAGCCTTCTATTTGGAGGTCAAATCTTTATTCAGTTCTTGTCTTTTAATTAGAAATGCTTGAAACTCCTCTGTTTTGTTAAATGTTCATTTTTTTCCCCTGAAAGATTATATTCGATTTTGCTGGGTAGGTGATTCTTGTTTGTAATCCTAACTCCTTTGCCTTCTGGCATATCATGTTCTGAGCCCTCTGATTCTTTACTGTGGCAGCTACTAAATCTTGTGTAATCCTGATTTTAGCTCCATGATATTTGAATTGTTTCTTTTTGGATGCTTGTAATACTTTCTCCTTGATCTGTGAGCTCTGGAATTTGGCTTTGATGTTCCTGGAAGTTTTCATTTTAGGATCTCTTCCAGGTGGTGAACATTGCATTCTTTCAATTTCTATTTTGCCCCCTAGTTCTAATGTAGGAGGGCAGTTTTCTTTGATAATTTATTGAAAGATGTTGTCTAGGATTTTTCTTTTATCATGGTCTTCAGGTAGTCCAATAATTTTTATATTAACTCCTGTACTCTAGCTCAGTTGTTTTTCCAATAAGAAATTTCACATTTAATTGTGCTTTTCTTTACTTTTTATTTTGTTTTATCATATTTTGATGTCTCATTGAGTCATTCTTTTCCATTTTTGTTCAATGCTAATTTTAAGGAATGATTTTCTTCAGGCTTTTGTACTTCCTTTTCCACTTGGACAATTCCTATTTTTTAGAAAATTATTCTCCCCAGTAAATCTTTGTATATCTTTTCCCATGCTATTGATACTTTTTCATGATTCTCTTTCATTACTCTCATTTCTTTTCCTAATTTTTCTTCTATTTCCCTATTTTGCTTTTTAAAATCCTTTTTAAACTCCTCCAGATATTCTTTTGGGGCTTCATGTTTAGCCATTTTGATACTATTGTTCTCTCCTAAGTTTCTGCCTTGATCCTTCTTATAACTATAGTAACTTTCTATAGCCAATCTTTTTTTTTTTTGGTTGGCTTTTTGCTCATTTTTATGCCTTTTTTGTGACTTGGTGTTTTTATGTGAGAGTTAGGCTCTGGTCCTGCACTGTTCCAAGCTTTTTTTTGCTAGGATTCTGGGTCTTACTTCTGGCTTTCACTGGGCTTCAGGGCTTAGTTGCTTGCTTTTCCTGGAGGGTAGGCTTCCCTTCTGGCTTATACTGCCCATCTCTTGGCCTCCCCTAGGTGTGGATTTTAAGCTGCTGACCTGCTCCAGGGATGAGGACTTGCTATTGGGTTGCTATGGTAACAGAGTCTTTCTGGCCCTGGACTTGGAGGAGGGATCTTATTTCTGACCTGCTCCAGGGGTGGGGCCTTGCTACTGGGGTGCTATGGAAACAAGGTCTCTCTGCTGGCAGGCCTCAGGGATGGGGTCTCACTTTTGGCCAGTCCCAGATGAGGCTTCATTAATGGTCAGCAATGGGGTAAAGGTCTGGCTGGCAGCTTGTGTTGGGAAAGGGTTACTGGGGTGGGGGCCTTACACTGTCGCACAGAATGATCATTTGTGTAGGGGGTTTCTGGCTTGCAGGAGAGTGGGGCCTAGCTAATGAATTGCCACAGAATAAGAGCCTAGCTGCTGACCCCTTTCTGTGAGTCTGGCTGCTGTTGCTGTTCTTAGACCTAACTCCCCTCCCAAACCAGTGACACACACCTTTCCTGACAGGCTGGTAAGCTACTTCCCTGCTCCTAGACCAATTCTGAGGTGGTCTTTTACTTGTTTGGAGAGGAATTTAGGAGAGCTTCAGAGGGTTTCTTCCTTACTCTGCCATCATGGCACCAGAAGTCTGGAAGCAATGTTAATGGCAATCTAGACAAACCCCCTCATTTTTTAGATAAGAAAACTGGGGCCCAGACAAGTTTAATTTCCTATTTAAATCACACAAGCAACAAGTGGCAAGGTCAGGATTTAAACTCCAAATATTTATTACATTACTCCACATTGCCTTTCTAACTTTAAAATTAATAATATCATTAGCGTAATTCATGGAACATAATAAGTGTTGCACAAATGCTTTATCTGTCATTTGACTGTATTTATCTCTCTAATCAATATATCCTGTCTTCTCTATCTATCTATCTATCTATCTATCTAATCTATCTTCTGATCTGTCTAATCCAACTATTCATCTCTCATCTATATCTCATCCATCCATCTATCTATCTGTCTGTCTGTCTGTCTGTCTGTCTGTCTGTCTATCTATCTATCTATCTATCTGTCCATAATGAAAAGCTAATCACAGACTCTTTTTTTTGCTTTTTTTTTGGAGGGGGGAAGGTAGGGCAATTGTGGTTAAGTGACTTTCCCAAGGTCACATGGCTAGTTTTGTGTTAAGTGTCTGAGGTCATATTTGAACTCAGGTCCTCTTGAATCCAGGAATCACATAGTCTTGGAGCTGGGAAAGAATTTAACAATCACTTAGTCCAACACACTCATTTTACAGATGGGGAAACTGAGACCCAAAGAGTGATTTGCCCAAGGCCACATGCAGGCATTTAGTAACAAAACTGGCCCTAGAACTGAAATTCTTAATTGTAGTGCACTATACTGTGCCAAATTTAAATAAAGCTATGGTGTTCAGTATGGGCAAATGTGCAAAAATATTAATTACAATAATCCTCAGAAGTAATCTATTTATAGGCTCTAATTTAGTGCCTACCACTTGAAACAAAACATTTGATGACAGATCAAATATATCTCCCCTCTCCCCTTACCATTTTTGAAAGTAAGGTTTGTTCTGTTTTCCACCTTACTGACTTGAGATTATTTAGAGCCCTGGGTTGCTTGATCAGGAACACATGAGACTAAAGACAGGTCTAGAGAGGTCATTGGCGGCATCCCAGTGACAAATCTTTCCTCTTTTGCATGGTCCATTTCACTGAATACCATATCAGTGGCAGATTCATTGCAAAACATTTTTCCATTTCTGTGTATATTTTTCTGTGAGCTGCAAAGTTTATATGTCTAAAAGATTTTGGCTGAATAATTTAAATATATGGAGATGAATAACATTTACTTTCTAAATGACTGAGTTGAAGTAAATTGTTCATGTCTTGGCTGTGTGGTACATGCACATTAAAGCAGCTTTGTGAATATTTCTCTTCTTTACAAGAGGCTCACAAAGGAATCTTGTAATAAAGTTTTGAGGAGTGGGATGAAAATGCTTCATAACTTATTCCCCTCTTATCATGGTGGCTGCCTTTTAGGACCAAACCTTGAATGCTGATACATTTCATAGAATTTTTGGCTCCTCTAAATTTTCTAGCACCTAAAATAATTTGTTCCCAGTTAAAGTTATCCTGAATATGCAGTCAGGAAACATAACGAGGTTTTTCCTGTGCCATCAGGAAATAAATACAGAGGTACCTTTCTATAATGGAAAGCACAATAGCTCCAGAATATAGATTCATGCATTTAAATTCTTACTCTCGTGCTTACTGGCTGTACAACTGTGGGCAAGTCACTCAATGTCTCAGCTTCAGATTCCTCACTTGAAAAATAGGGATAATATTTTTGTTAACTATTCACTTTACAAGTTTGCATGAGAGGACAATACTTGGGAGAGCTAGGTGGTACAGTGAATAGAGCATCAGCCCTGGAGTCAAGAAGAACTGAGTTCAAATCCAGCCTCAGACACTTACTACCTGTGTGACCCTAGGCAAGTCACTTAATCCTGATTGCCTCGAGAGGATAGAACACTACTTTGTAAATTTTGAAGTGTTATAGAAATATTTTTATTAATTGAGGAGACATGAAGTTGCAAACACACAAATAGAAGGTCTGCATTCATATCCTACCTCTGACCTTTGCTAATTTGATGGACATATCACACAACCCCCCGAGCCTCAGTTCCTACATCTCATGAATGAAAAAATTTGAACCAGATGGCCTCTCATTTTCCCTTCCAAGTCTGTATCTCTGAGTCTATGACTTCTGAATCTGCTTCTATTCAAAATCTTCAAGTAGTTTTGATGGTTGTCATGGCACCGGTTCTTGGCAAAAATAAAGTTGATTGGGGGTTAGGGAGGGGGGCAACTGCAGAATCATAAAAGCAAAGGAGACTGGTTTGGTTTGGCTTTGGAAAGAGAATTTTTTTCCATTCCTCATTTCTAATGCCCTCAAATCATAATGTTTTATTATTACAATAAATTGGATGGTGTTGAGCAAATCCTTTCCATTAAAAAACACCCAGACAAAATATAAAAACCAAGTAGCTCTATTTTGTAGTTGTTTTCTGCAGGCTTATTATTGTCTGATTCTTCTTCCTTTCCTGAATCTTTGTTCCAATTCCCTTTTCTGCCCATTTCCACAATTCTTCCTTTTCCTCTGCCATCTTCCTCCTTCCTGCCTCTGGCCATATTTTACCGCTTCTTCCTCCCATGTCCTTCATCTGATCATTTTCTTCCATCCTTGCTTCATTCATACCTTTTCAGTAGATCTACAGTTTTAGATTTACAGATCTACATTAACCACTAAGGGCATCCCTGAAAAGATGACTGCATACTTTTTTTAACAAATCATTTTTCTTTCATAAATCTAAATTGTAATTTATGAGAAATATCCCCAACTTTTAAAATGGACTTAAGATATCACTAAAGGGGCAGCTAGGTGGTGCAGTGAATAGAGCACCAGACTAGTAGTCAGGAAGGCCTGAGTTCAAATCCAACCTCAGACACTTTACACTTACTAGATGTGTAACCTTGGGCAAGTCATGTAACCCCAATAGCCCCTTCCTTTCCCCTCCAAAATAAGAAAAAATATATCCCTAAAAATAATAAGAATGCAGCAAACTTTTTCAAAGTTACATATTTAATCATAGAATTGTAGAATTGGGAGGGGACCATCCAGCCAAAATATGCCAACATCATGAATCCCATATACAAAATCCCTAACGAGTGATCTTCTGTCCTCTGTATGAAAGCCTCTTGTGAATCAAAACTTCTAACTTCATGGGATGTCCCATTCTATTTTTGAATGACTCTGATTTTCATTTTTTTCCCAAAAGTATTTCCAAAAAGATCAATAAATTAGGGTAGTGGCAGAGTAGGTCAAAAAGAGGAACCAAATGCCAAATATCTTGCAAAAATAGAATTGATTAGGAGCAGGGACTAAATGGGAAGGAAAAATAAAATTAAACTAGGAGCTTTCAAGCCCAAGTGAGTGAAAGGACAGGGACAGCATCAACAGAATGGGAGAGGACAGGCTTATCAGGATAATGATGAGCTCAATTTGGGATATATTGAGCATCAGCTGTTGGCATACAGGCATAAAGACACAACAGACACGTCAAAATGGGAGATCATAGCAAGCCTGGGTACAGAGGTTTCCACTTGCATGGGGTGATCACTAAAGCCATAAAAGTGGAAGAGATGACAAGGAAGACAATGTGGAGTAAAAGTGCATATAGTCTTTCAAAGACACTTCTAATGTCAAGCACAGAAATAGTTCACACCTTGTTTCAGCTATTATTCAATAGCTGACACCTTGTTTCAGTTCAAGTTTCTTTTGAGCCTTGTATCAAGTCTGTTAAGAAACAGAATGTATGGGGGCAGCTAGGTGGCACAGTCAGGAGGTTCAAATCTGACCTCAGACACTTAACACACACACACACACACACACACACACACACACACACACACTAGCCATGTGACCTTGGCCAAGTCACTTAACCCCAATTGTCATACCTTTCCCCCTCCAAAAAGCAAAAATAAAGAAACAGAACATGTGAACCCCACAACTTGTGAACCCTAGAACTCATGAATTCCTGCAACAGGAAGAGGAGGAGCTAATGACCATATATAAGGAGAATTTCCAGGCTAGAGAAGCAGAACTGAAAAGAAGATTCTTGTGGTAGCAGAGTCAAGAAGGAGAAAACTTGTCATATGCTGGCACTCTGTCTGCTCTGCCTATGCTGATGTTTGTAATACTTTGTACAGAAGCCCTGGGACCTTACTGGAAAGCCCTGAAAGAGGATT
Source organism: Petaurus breviceps papuanus (assembly GCF_028583685.1). NCBI lineage: Eukaryota > Metazoa > Chordata > Mammalia > Diprotodontia > Petauridae > Petaurus > Petaurus breviceps. The sequence goes on from NW_027185720.1 coordinate 1,114,722, forward strand.
TTCTGGTTTTCTGTTTACAGAAGTCCTGGAGGAGAGTTTTGGAGGTCCTGGGACTTTACTGATGATTTGTATTGACCTCTTGGACTTTGTTTGTGCGTCTGTGTTGATTTCTTTGTTGATGATTTTTGTTGAGTTCTCAGACCTTGTTGGTGGGTCTGAGTTGATTTCACAGGCATATAGTGAATTGATGATGGTGCTGAGAATGTGTATGAATATTATTGTGGCTCTGTCAAGTTTTGTCTTCCCAGAAACAGGAACTGTGAAGGACTTGAGATGGAATGGACATTGTGACCTTCGATATGTAATGGGAACTGGACAAGGAACTGGACTAAGAACTGGACAAGAAGCCAGACAAGGTGACAGTTGGAGCTGGAACCATGGAAGAGGAACCATGGAAGCTGAGAGCCAGCCTCAAGTCAAGCTGAAAGAAGACTTTACTTGGATACTGTGTACTGGCTGAGAAGATTATGATTTACTTTGACATAGGGGTGGAGAACTTTGACTTTTGAACTTTGTGATTGAATTAAGGATTTTGTGATTGACTAAATAAATGTACTTTGTTGAAAACTATGTGACCACCTTAATGAAAACTATGTGGCCATTTTAGTGATAAGTTGTTGAGTTGTGACATGGTAAATGCTGTATTTTGATTTTTCTGTGATAAGTTGTAATATTCTGAATGCTGTACCTTGATTTTCTGTGAATGTTTTGCTCTGATTTGTTATTGAATAAATAGAGTTCAGTATATTGTGTATTCAGAACCTTGAAAGCTCTTCACAGCAGCAGTCCTCTGGAAAGCTGCTCATGTGTGGCTTTACAGACACCTATGCTTAGAGGAAAGAAAAGGAAAAGGAAACATCAAAAGAAACTAAAAAGGAATAACTAAAGATATAGGAGAGGAAATAAAGCAATACCACCAAAGCTAAGGGAGCTGAATACCACAATGTCATTCATCTTCAGTAGATAATTGAGATATTTTACTGATTTGAAGCATAATTAGGGATGAGAAACCCTCAAAATAGAATACTATTTTGCTACCCTACATTCTTGGTACCATTTTGATTTTGGTCCAGACCCTTGACCATCAATTTGTTCTACAGAAAATTATTTGGTCAATTAATGTAAAACATTAGAACTGGAACACCTGTGCAGACCTGTTGGAATCATAGATCTAACCTAGGAAGAACCTCAGAGGCCACCATAATCCAACTCCCTCATTTTACACATAGGAAAAATGAGGCTCAGGAGAGGCTGAGCTACTTGCCTATGGTCATAGAGGTATCAGGGGCAGTATAGGAACCCAGATCCTATGACTTCACAACCAATCCTTTTTCTACTGCACCATGCCACTTCCCAAATACTCTACCCTTTACTCCATTCAGAAGTTGTCTTTACAGTTAAAAACTGAACTAGAATTAGCATTCCAAAGTATTCCCCATTAATCCTATGCTCAACACTCAATCCTGCCCACCCCTCACCCTGCAAAAATAGAAACTAAAAACCTCCCTACTCAATTTCCATGGGATTATAAGATTTGTAGCTCTAAAGGACCTTTGACATCATCTAATCCAATGCACACATTTTCCAGATGAAGAAATTTCTTAACTGAGATTGGGAAACATTATACTGAGCCACAGTGCATGGCTCCTCTCCTCATTTCAGAAACTGAAAATGATTTGCCAATGTTGACAAAGGTGATCAGTAGCAAACTTGGAAAAATTCAGATCTTCTGATTCTCGACAGACAGAAAGATGGGGAGAAAATATGACAGCAAGGAAATAACATTGAAAAATAAATAATATTGAATATTAAAAGTAAATAATATTAGAAAAGCCAAATTTAGTGAAAAGGCAAATGGAATCAGTCCCACTAAGATAGCATAGTAAAGAGTAGGTATTTTTTAATACAGTTCAGTATAAACAGAATTCTTAAGAATCAGAGACAGTTCAATGAGTTTAAACTAATTTATCAGAAACAAGAGGGACCTCTATTATACCTTCTCCCTTATGGTTCCTCCCAAAAATTCTCTGGGAAAAAAATATCAAGTAAATTTCCCCATTTCAGCTGAAATCTAAAATAATTAAGGCACTGGCTAAGACAGAAGGGTACAGTAGAAAGAGTTTCAGTTTGGCAGTCAGAGGACATAGATTCAAATTCAGGTTCTGCCACCTACTACCTTTCTGATTTGACAAGTCAGTCAACTTCCCTGGACTCCAGTTTCCTCATCTTTAAAATGAAAAATTTGTACTTGATAACAGTCATGTCCAGCTCTTTGTGACCACATTTGGGGTTTTCTTGGCAAAGATCCTGTAGTGGTTTGCCATTTCCTTCTTCAGCTCATTTTAAAGATGAGGAAACTGAGGCAAAAAGGTTTAAGTGACTTGCCCAGGGTCACACAGCAAGTAAGTATCTGAGACTGTATTTAAACTCACAAAGATGAGTGTTCCTGACTGCAGGTATAGCACTCTATCCACTGTGCTACCTTGATATTCTTTTTTAAATTTATTTTTAGTTTTCAACATTCATTTCCACAAGATTAAGGTACAAATTTTCTCCTTTCCCCTACCCTAACCCCAAGATAACAAGCGTACTGAATACCCCTTCCCACAATATGTTCTCTCCTATATCTTCCCCCATACTCCCTCTAACTTTATAGTAGGGCAAGATGGATTTCTGTACGCCAGTGACTGTATATCTTACTTCCCAGTAGCAAGTAAAAAATATTTTTTTAACATTTGTTTTGAAAATTTTGATGTCCAGATTATTTCCCTTCTTCTCTCCTCAACCACCCCCACTGGGAAGACAAGCAATTCAATATAGGTTGCACATGTGTAGTTACACAAAATGTTTCCATAGTAGTTATATTATGAAAGATTAACTATATTTCTCTCTGTCCTATCCCACCCCCACTTGTTCTAATTTCTACTTTGACCCTGTCACTTTTCAAACATATATGCTTCTAACTATCCTCTCCCCCAATCTGTCCACCCTTCTCTCATCCCCTGCTCTTATCCTCTTCCCCCCTACTCTCCTGTAGGGTAAGATACCCAAATTAGTGCATATGTTATTCCCTCCTTAAGCCAAATTCAATGAGATTGTGGTTGACCCATTCCTTTTCACCTTCCTGCTCTTCTCCTCCACTGTAACAGTTTTCTATTGCCTCTTTTATATGAGATAATTTGTCCTATTCTATCTTTCCTTTTCTCCTCTCATTATATTCCTCTCTCACCTCTTAATTTTATTTTTTCGATATCACCCCTTCCTATTCAAATGATCCTGTGCCCTCTGTGTATACATATACATACATATACATACACTCACATATGTATTTATACACACATACACCCTCCCATAATACATATATATTCCCTTCAACTATCCTCATACTGAGAAAAGTCTCATAAGTTACAATAATTTTTTCATGTAGGAATATAATAGTTCAACTTCAGTAAGTTCCTTATGATTTCTTTTTCCTGTTTATCTTCTCATGCTTCTCTTGCTTCTTGTATTTGAAAGTCAAATTTTCTATTCAGCTCTGGTTTTTTCATCAAGAATGCTTGAAAGTCCTCTATTTCATTAAATGACCATATTTTCTCCTGTAGCATTATACCCAATTTTGCTGGCTAGTTGATTCTTGGTTTTAATCCTAGATCCTTTGACCTCCGGAATATCATATTCCAAGCCCTTCTCTCCCTTAGCATAGAAGCTGCTAGATCTTGTGTTATCCTGATTGTGTTTCCACAATACTCAAATTGTTTCTTCCTGGCAGCTTGTAATGTTTTCACCTTTACCTGGGAACTCTGTAATTTGGCTATGATATTTCTAGGAGTTTTCTTTTTGGTATCTTTTTCAAGAGGCAATCAGTAAATTCTTTCACTTTCTATTTCCTCTCTGATTCTAGAATACCAGGGCAATTTTCCTTGAGAATTTCTTGAAGGATGATTTCTGGGCTCTTTTTTTGATCATAGTTTTCAGGTAGTCGAATAATTTTTAAATTATCTGTCCTGGATCTATTTTGCAAGACAACGGTTTTTTCTTTTCTTTTTTTATGTCTATCATTTTTTCTTTTTTTAAATTAAATTTTATGTTTATTTTTAATTTACATCATTCATTTACACAAGATTTTGAGTTACAAATTCTCTCACTATCATTCCCCTACCCACCACCACAAAACAATGATCCCACTGTATACCCCCTCCCCCAATCTGCTCTCTTCTCTATCCTTCCCCATCCCTCCTCTGACTTTCCAGTAGGGCAAGATGAATCTCTATACCCCAGTACCTATATATCTTATTTCCCAGTTGCATGTAAAATAATAATAATATATGTTTTTTAAACATTTGATTTTAAAACTTTGCGTTCCAGATTCTTTCCTGTCCTCCCTCATCAAACACCCTTACTGGGAAGATAAGCAAATCAATACAGGTTGCACACATGTAGCTACGCAAAACATTTCCATAGTGGATATATTATAAAAGATTGACTATATTACCCTCCATCCTATCCCACCCCCCACTTGTTCTATTCTCCACTTTGACCTTGTCCTCCTTCAAAAGTATGTGCTTCCAACTTCCCAACCTGCTCTCCCCTCCATCATCCCCCCTCTGATCCCCTTTCCTCCTACTCTCCTGTAGGGTGAGATAGACTATTTAGTGTGTATGTCATTCCCTCCCTAAGCCAAATTCAATGAGAGGAAGGTTAATTAATTCCCTTTCGCCTTCCTCTTCTTCCCCTCCATTGTAACAGTTTTCCCTTGCCTCTTCTATATGAGATAATTTACCCCATTCTGTCTCTCCCCATCTCTTCTCATTATATTCCTCTCTCACATCTCAATTTCACCTATTAAGTTATATCATCCCTTACTATTCAATTGGTCCTGTGCCCTCTGTCTATGTATATACACATACTCACATATGTTTTCATATGTGCATATACCCTCCTATATAGACATGTATGTATGTATGTATGTATGTATATATACATATATATATATTTCTGTTCCCTTCAACTATTCTCATACTGAGAAAAGTTTCATAAGTTACAATGATCATTTCTCCACATAGGAATGTAAATAGTTCAACTTTGATAAGTTCTTTATGATTTCTTTTCCCTGTTTACCTTCTCATGCTTCTCTTGCTTCTTGTATCTGTCAAATATCTTCTTGACATATACTCTATGGCCTGTAACCAATTCATATTTTTCATGGAAGCTTTTGGTACAGGAGTTCTGATTTTGTTGTCTTCCTCCTGTTCCATACTTTGATCCTTTTTGTCCCTCCAAAAAAGAATCTAAGGTTTGATTGCTGTGCTTGCTTTGCTTCCTTTGCTTGCTCATGTTGTGTGATAGTAATGGCAATTAAAGATTCCCCTGTATTGGCTTGGTTTTCAAATTGATTGTATTAAAACCCAGAGCTTGTTAATCCCACCTGTGGGATGGACTTTTTGATGTGAAAAGAAAGTCCTGACTGGGAGGAGCTGGTGATGTAGATTTGGAGAGATAAGAGAGAGGCGGAAGTTCTTTTTGGAAGCAGCACCTCGTTGAGAGAGAGAGACTAAGAGATTGCTGGTGGCCGCTTTGAATTGCCCTGGACTTTTGAGACCTGCCCCCTGAGCTGCCAAGGACTGAGGAGACATGGCTGTTTTGCTGGTACTTTGTCTGTCTGTTTTGATGTTATTTTGCCAGATTTGTCCACTGGTGAAAGACTGTCCTGTTGAAGAAGTCCTGGAACCTGGCATTTGGTTAAGAAGGCCTGAGACTGTCCTGCAGACAGAGAGTGAATACTGTCCACTGGTGAGGGACAGTACTGAGAGTGAATACTGTCCACTGGTGAGGGACAGTACTGTTGTTGCAGGGGTCTGGAGACTGTCCGGCAGACAGAATGAATACTGTCCACTGGTGAAGGACAGTGCTGTTGTTGCAGGGGTCTGGGAGCCTTTCTGTTGGTTCAGAAGCCCTGAAGAAGGATTTTCTTGTTGTATGTTTACAGAAATCCTGGGAGAGGGCTTTGCTAATGTGTTCAGGGGTTCTAGGACTGTTCTACAGACAGAGGATAAATTCATGAAGGGACTGGCAATGTATCTTATGGCCTTGCTAAGCCTTGTCTCTCCAGGAACTAAGATTGCTGAGAACTTGCCTCGTGTCAAGATGAAGAAAAGACCTCCATTTGGGTATTAAGTGCTGTGTTTAAACTTGATGTAACTCTGGGGTAGATTCAATTGTGATCCAGGGGTGGGGAACTTTTGACCTTTTTGTGTTCTATGGTTGAGCAAATGAATGTATTTTACTTATGTTTGGAAACTAATCTCCATTTGAGAAGAGGGGCTTTGTGGTGGACTTAATTAAGGTATAGCCTAGGGGTGGAGAAGTATTTGGAACAGAGACTTTGTAATTGATTGAATGATTGGAAAGTCCTGGGGTGGGGTAGGCCTTGGAGATGATTTAATCACACTTAGTAAATGCTGTATTTTGAATGATGTCATGTTTTGATCTTCTCTGTTCTGGGTTTGTTACTGAATAAAATAGAGAGCACCTATGCTGGTATTTTGAACCTGGGAAGTTGCCTTTGCTTGGTATTACATTACATGTTGCCACTCAATTACTTAACTTTTAAGCTTTTTGCCACAGTAGAACTCTGCTTCCAGAGAGCAGAGCTTTGTCCCAAATCATTGGGGTTTTCTCAGCCGCTGGAGCTATTAGTTGGGTGCCCTCTCAGAAGCTTCCATTGGCTCTGGCAAACTGGTCACACACCCCAGGACGTCCACCCTAGATAGCAATCCAGGTCAAAGCAAGTTAATGCTAGAGCAATTACCCCTAAGACTGTTTGCTTCGTCCTTCTATGATCTGCAGGCCAGAAGTTCTGAAGCAGCCATGTAGCTTACACCTCAGCCACTTCTCACCCCAGGGGGAGAGGCTGGTCTGCATTCCTGGACTCCTTGTTCCCAAAGTCCACTGACCTCTCACTTTGTCTTTAGCATTATTGGTTGATATTTCTGGAAACTGTCACAGCTGCTGATGATCCACTCTCTGGGCATCCCTCTAGCCATGGCTGGTTGGGCCACCCTGGGGCTAAAACCACAGACCCACATGGGGCTAGGCTCTGCTCCCTGCACCTTGTGATTGACTCTTCCTCTTGGTCTGTCAGGCTATCTTCAGCAGGAGGTTTGTTTCTCTCTGTCACTTTGTGGGTTCTGTAGCCCTAAAGTTTGTTTAGAATCATTTTTATAGGTATTTGAGGTGGCTATGGGGGGAGTGCAGGGAGTCTTCCTGCTTCTATGCCACCATCTTGGTTCCTCCCCCATTGGTTTTTCCAGTGAGATATGTAACATTGCCTTCTATTTTTTCATTTGTTTGGATCTGTTTTATAGTATCTTGATTTTTCATAAAGTTATTAGATTCCATTTGCTCTAATCTAATTTTGAAAGAATTATTCTCTTCAGTGAGTTTTTGAAATTCCTTTTCCATCTGGGTAATTTGACTTTTTGAGGCATTCTTCTCCTCATTGACTTTTTGGGCCCCTTTTGCCATTTGGGTTATTCCATTTTTTAAGGTGTTATTTTCTTTAGCATTTTTTGGGTCTCCTTTAGCAGGCTGTTGACTTGATTTTCATGATTTTCTTGCATTATTCTTATTTCTTTTTCCAATTTTTCCTCCACTTCTCTTACTTGGTTTTAAAAAATCCTTCTTGAGCCCCTCCATGGCCTGTTACAAACTCATATTTTACTTGGAAGTTTTTGATGCAGAAGTTTTTACTCCATTGACTTCTTTTGGTTCCATGTTTTGATCCTTTTTGTCCCTCAAAAAAGGATTCTATGGTCAGATTGTGCTTCCTCTGATTGCTCATCTTGCCAGCCAATTACTTGACTTATGAGCTTTTTGCCATGGTAGAACTCTGCTTCCATAGTGCAGAGAGCTATGTCCCAAATCGCTGTGGTTTTCATAGATGTTGTCAGAGCTATGAGGAGGGTACCCTCTCTACAGACACCCCAAGTTCTGGCACATTGGCCACATACCCCAGGACTACCACCCAAGACAGCAATCCAGGTCCAAGTAGGTCAAAGCAAGAGTGATTACCCTCTGAATTATTTCTTGGTGTCCCTGAAATCTACAGGCCAGGAGCTCTGGAGGCAACCATGTGGCAGTAGTTGAAGCTGCCACACCTCTGCCACATCTCACCCCAGGGGCAGGGGCTCTTCTGTCACCAGGTTCCAACAAAGTTTCCCCACTGACCTTTTGCTTTCTCTTTGGCATTTATGGGTTGAAAAGTCTGGAAACTGCCTCAGCTGCTAGTGATTCACTCTCCTGAAATCTGCTCTGGCCAATCTGGGCCACTGGTCAGGGCCACCCTGGGTCTGGAACCCTGCAGCTCACACAGGACTGCCCTCAGCTACCAGTTCTGTGCTATAGACCCTTCCTGTCAGCCTTTCAGGCTACTTTCAGCAGGAGATTTGTTTCTCTCTGTCACTGTGGGTTCTGTAGCTCTAAAATTTGTTTAGAGTCATATTTTACAGGTATTGGAGGTATTTGGAGCAGGAACTACACAGAGTTTCTGTTTTTACTCCACCATCTTGGCTTCACCACAACTCCCACCCCCACATCTTAACTCTAAAATACCCACCTGAAAAATTATGGTCAATGATCTGATGGACCTTGGAACTTCTTAGCTATGCATCTTTTCTGTACCTCAATTTCCAGAATAAAGTAGGAATAATAACATGAACTAATATATCATAGGGTTGTTCTTCATTATTGTTGTCCATCAGTTATTCTGCTTGGTTTTGACCCCATGAACATCATGCTTCTTCCATGATAAGCTCACCACCTGAAATATCATCAGCATGGAGACTGATCCAGCTTTGATACTCAGTACCTTTTCAGTACTTTAGCTGCCTCTCGTCTCTGATTGGAAGGCTGGAGGGTGGAGCAGCAAACTCCTTCCAAAGCCTTCCTTTAGAGAGGAGTCAGAATTTTCAGCTAAACTTTTCATTCTCCATCAGCTGCTCTGCTTTTTTGAATTCTACATGCATCATACTCCCTGGACTGGCTACCCTCTGCCAATGGTTCTCCATACCTTTTCAGTTTCCTTTTGGATATTGTCTTCCTTCATTTGAATGAAAATGCCTTGAAAGCAGGAACTGTCTTGCTTTTTCTTATTTGTATCCCCACTGCTTAGCATAAAGTCTTGCAAATAGTACCCACTTAATAAATGTTTATATAACCATGAGGGGTAGTGCATGAGCAAGGGCAGGATCTCTCCAGCTCTCAATAGTTTTCTCAACAATTCCCTCCTTAAACTGACACTTTCATTATTGAAGCCCTCTAGCTCCAAACCACAGTCTCCAAATCTCACTTTCCAAATAATGATGTGACAAAATTGTAACTCTCCTTCCCCTGATGGGCTAGGTTATTCTTCCCAAGTAACTGGAAAAAATTTCAGGGATCCTTGTTTCATTAAAAAGGAAAGGTTTTTAAAGAGAATAAAATTTTGGGTTTAAACTGAGACACATAAAATGAGGTAAAATACTTTGTAAAACTCAAAGAACTACATAAATGCTAGATTTTATTATCATCCTGAAATGTACTCTATAAGGACATGAAAATAATTCTCTCTAATTGGATTGTCCCCACCTTAGCTTTCTGAAAATAAGACATTTCCAGACAGTTTAAGGAATAGGATCCCTTGCAATTTAATAACCAATTGTAGCAGCAAGCACCCCAAGCGTCCTCAGGGTGGCTGCCCATACAGGTTCTTGGATCTGCTTTGTTAAAGGAAAGCAACTCAAAATGGGTTAACAAGCTTACTTTAATCAGTCAGACATATATCATTTACCTTGTTCAGGGGAAAAGGTCAGCACCCCGAACTTCAAAGTATACAGGCAGAATTATCAAGACAGAAACAGATCAAGTAGACAGATTTCCAAACTGTCCAACCATTACATCCATACCCAGTCAACATCTGGGTTTCCACATCTGGATTTTTCAAAGCCGGGGTGGGGGGGGGGGGGGCTGGACAACAGCTTCCCAGAATACAGATCAAATCACAGAACACTTCTCGAAGTGAGCCCCCAAAACAAAGCTACACATCAGGGCTTATATAGCCTTCTCCTGGCTCAGAGAATGTAACAACCTTCTGGACCCACTGGGCAATCAAGAAGTATCTACTGAAAAACAAGCCTCCCACCCCAGGCTCCAGGTGCACTTTAGCCTAGGGGCAGGGAAGATCTTCCAAATTTGCATTTCCATTACACCAATGAAAAAAGGTCAGACTTGATGATCATCAGATTTCATAATAGGTCTTGTTGTGAGACCCTGGGAAAGTCACTTAACATCTGAGTGATCTAGATAATTATCTAAAACTAAATGTTGTGAAGAAGATACAGACCTGAATTTGTAAAGGGAGTTTTACTCATCAAGGAATTCTTTACATCAGTGAAATCACAAATCTAGCCCCTATCCTATTGACATTTCAAGTTTTATAACTATTTAATAGTTGAGAACTGAAAAAAATATTTAGGTAAGTAAAGCTACTACCTACCCAGAAGCCAAAAGGGCAAGATGAGGAAGTCTAGAAGTGAAAGGATTGATTAATAAACTGGAAAACACTGGTTGTGGTTCTTCATTATCCCCAAGCCTGAAGATTGCCCCCACATCATCAGTCCTGACCTAGGACCTATCTGTCCTTATGTTAAGGTTTAGGGGTGCTGGGAATGAATTTAACCCAAGCCTTCTTTCAGCCAAAGTAAAACAAGCTTTCTTAAAAATCCACCATATTGGCCAGACTCTTAAGGAATCTCAGCATTGGCCAGGCTCTTAAGGAATCTGAGCACCTTTATGGAAACAAGATGGATCTTATATATAGAAAAACTGTGGGAGGAATCTAGGAGTGGCCAGGTAGTCCAGGATGACTGGAAGAGAGGTCTAAGGAGGATCAAAGGTAGGAAATAGCCAGAGGTGATCCAGAGGTAACCGAGAATGGTAGGAGATGGGGTGTAGGCTACAATGGAAGACCAGTGGATAGCCCCTGTACCCCCACCACCATTACCAATTATTCTGCAGTAGGCTAGAACAATCTGACATAAGCTGGGTGTTGTCCATGCAGGTTATGGTACATCCTTAGAGAATTTCTAAACCTATAGACAGGTGGTCCAAGAGGAAGCATTGATAGATATTTGTGTAATCTTGCCCACCCCTCTCCTAGGAAGATTTAGATTCCTGCATTAAGGGACTCAGAAGAAAGATCTGCAAGACTGGTAGTTCTACTCTCCTCTGAGAGAAAAAGGTACCTGACTAGAATTACATCTATCCAACTCCTAAATGTTGCTGGTTTGTGGCATGTCTGAATTAAAACAAAAAGAGCTACTTTCCTGGCCTCTATCTCTTAAGGGGAGAAGGTACCTCAAGTTTCTATTCACTGGCTGGTCTTTTCCCACCAAATTCTGGCTACACAAAAGAATACCATAAATAACAAATTGCAAGTAAATCTATTTTTTCTAAAGAAGACAGTAAAAAAAAATAGAAGTTATATAGATTAGAATATATGGGAAATTACACAAAGTAAAAGAACTTTTTATATGGGCACAAGATGAGATCTTACTTAATCAAGAGATAATTGTCATTTTCACCCAAACAAATAGAAATCAGGGATATGTTGAGGAACCGGAACTCTCTGCATGTCTACAAGAGAGCCTTTCTCTTTCTCTTTCCAGAAGTGAATCTTAAAGAGATCTTTAAATGTTGAATGTGTGGGAGAAGGTGGAGGAGGAAAAGAAGAAAAAGAAGATGATGATGATGAATAATCTCTCTCCTTTCCAAAGCTCTTGTACCAACTCTATCCCTCATGTAAGTACATAATGTGGCATCAGTACTCTCTGCACCAATCTCATGCAAAATACTCAAAACTTGTCTGGAAATCTAGGTTACACTGAAGTGGAGGGGGAAAACAAGTGGGGGCACTCCTTCATAACCTTTCATCAACTCTACCTTATGTCTGTAGTTGCTGCCCTCTGGATTTCTTCTAGGTCAAAGATTATCTACTCAAAACCTTGGAATTATGGATAGTTGTTCTGGCATATAACCTGTTATATGGGCATATAACCCTGTTAACCATGCTTCTGAGGAGATTCAAATAGAGTGGTAAATGAGAAGCCCATTATCTCAAGTGCCACTTAAAGTCAGTTTAGAAGATAATGAGATTCAAGTAGGCTGGTCAATTAATTACCAAAAATACCTGGAACCCCTCTACCCCTTAACCCTGGGCTGAACAATGGAATAATTTTGTGCCTAGATATTTGTGAAACTCTGAACTACTTTGATGAGATGGTTATCTCATCTCACCATCCCCTTACTACAAGTTACCTCATCTCCCCACTCTAGGCACGTTTTACTCTATAATGGGTCTGCACATCATATGACTTGAGGGTCATTTGCCACCCACTAAAAGATTTCAGGCAGCCTGTGAAAAACATAAGGTTGCCACTTCAAACTCTCCTGTTTGTCATGTGACCCTCTGCAACCAACCATCATCAGTCTCTCTAGAGTCTAACCTATCTTTGACCCAAAGAAGTTTGACCTATTTTAATTTTGACCCCTACCTACTGCCAAGTCATGCAGGTCTGCTCTATAAGAATCCTTAGCCTTTCCTATCTAGTGGGCATCTTCCTTAAGTGATGGGCATCTCCCTTTAAGGTATGTCTCCCTTAAGGACCCATCTCCCTTGAGCTGGGATAGCAGGAGGCATCCACTGAAATCTGCCATCCCTCTTGGGGTGGGGGGACCCTATCCCTTGGGAGGTGTACTCTCTTCTGCCTGCCACCACCTTCCCTTAAACTGTAGTCTCACTTTAGTTGTGTCTTCCTTCAGGGACAAAGGAGACTGCTTGGTATGTGTGTTACCCCCCAATAAATGCCTTTATTTGATTTGGAGATAGCCGGAGTGAATTTTTTCAAGATGGACTTGCAGTTTGACATTTTGAGGTGCCCCTGAACCTCATCATCTCCATAAAAATGGCTCTGTGGGTAGGGCAAATCCAGGTTCCACAATATTAGAGATGGTTGAGATATCACAGTATATTGTATTGAGGCCCCAGGGCCCATGAAGTTTGTAGTATAATCCCACCAATTAGTATTATACTCTTTAGCTCTAAAACCTAATCCATTAAATAGATAAATCACTCTAAAGTCAAGCCTATGATTTTGCGGAATAGAGCAGAAATCTTGATTAAAGGAGGAAAACAGGAAAAACCAGAGAACATTAAAGTTGGCAGAAAAATATATTGTCAGTAACTTACAAGAAAGAAAGCAGAGCAAGACCCCAAACAATTCTGATTCATGCAGTTAGTCTATACTTTCCACAATGCTTTTGAAGGACTACTCTCTCCTCTGCTCTTCCTCTTCTTTGTTGCTCCCAGGTCCATCTGTCATTTTCTCCTTTGCGCTTTCTTTGATTTTTTTCTAGCTCTGGTTGTGATTTTTGTGACTCTCAATATTCTCTCTTCTGTCTTCTGTCTCCAAAATTCTCTCATAATGCCATAGAAAATTGAATACGTCAGAGCTAGGCATGTGGGGCATAGTTGTAAGCATTCTACATCTGTCATCAGAGGATTTGGATTCAAACCTCTGCTTTGCTACTTACTGAATATCAGAGCCAGAACTAGCATGAGGTGGCCAGAGCTGTGTGCCAGACACTGACATGGGGGGAGGGTGTACGTTAACTCCCCATTAGACCTTTTTTTCCACTCAGTCTTCATTCTGCCACTTCCCTCTCAGGATCCCATAGCCCAAATGACCTAGTCCCAGGGTCTACTTTCCTACCACTATACAGCCATTATGCCAACTGGCTTAGAGGTATGCTACCAGAAAACTCCAGTCACAAGAGATTCTGGGGATCAGTAGCAAAGCTTTAATATACTCCCTACCCAGTTTCTATTCTTCTCAGCCTTCCCTTTCCATTGTCCTTTCAAGAACCCTCTTCTGTTGTTAAGAAACAATATCCTCCTTCCCTTCCTCTCACATTCCTTTGATCTTCTGATGGTCATGAACCCTAGCTATCTCCTGAAGCCATTGTACCTCTTGGCATCTTCTCCAAATCTGGTTGCTCATTTTCTCATACATTTTACTAACAGACAGGATGCCTCATGTTCCCTACTGCCTCTACCATCATCATTCAGTAATCAGCTCTCCACCCTTAAAGATCACTCCAATCTGTTCAGATCTTAGTTGCCATAATCTATGGACCTCCAGGGCACTTTCCCCTCTTTCTGAGTAATTTCATTACCTGTTTCAAAATTTTCTCTTTACTATGCTCTAGCCCACTAGCCTCCAAATTCTTCAGCTTCCTCAAGTCTTGTAATACCTCAAACACACCCAAGAGTGATGATATTGACTTTAACAATACCTTCGAATTCATTTTTTCTTAAGGGCTAGAATTACTAGTTAAAACTCTACTGTATGTACTATGCCAGACAAGTCATTTCAGTTCTGTAGGTCTCAGTTTCCTCAGCCATAAAATGGGAGGGGGGTGAAGTAGATTTTAATAACTTATCCAGCTCTAAATCTTGTGATCCCAATAATCTATAGGCACCATTTGCCCAAAAGTTGAAAACTCTAGACTTGCTCCCAACATAGGATTATAAAATCATAGATACTGAGCTTATAGGAATTTCATAGGCAATTGAGTCCAACCCTACATTTTACTTATGAAGAAACTTAAGCCTGTAAAAGTTAAGTGAATTGCCCAGGGTCACACAGCTACTAAGTATCCAAGTCAGGATTTGAACCCAAGTTTTCCTGACTCCATATCCAATGTCCTATTCACATGGTCTACATGAGATAGTTTTAAAGAACCTATGGCCTGATCAGCAAGAAATCTCTCCATCCAGAATAGGATAAAAATCAAACAGGACACCGCCTTGAAGGAGTTCCAGGAGTCCTGTTATGATTTTAAGAAAAGCAACATACCTGCCCACATAGACAGGGTTGTACTCTATTGACAAAGAAATATATAAAAATCATTGGGTCAGGGGAGAAGGGTGAAGAAGGATGAGAAAAGAGTTTCCACAACAAAATTAATACTGGCACCAACACCCAATTAAATACACATGTTTGAAGGAAATTGTGCATATATCTTGGGTTAAAGTGGTTCTCAAGAGTAACGTGATCTTGGGCAAGAATATCTACCTTTGATCCAAGATTTGGGTTTATTTTTTCCATTAGGAAACTGAAAAAGCATAACAAAAAGTAAACCCTAGTTTAAAATATCTATTCCAAGTTCACTCAATATATCAAAAACTAATCTTTCAAAAAGAAAGAGTTCTAAAGATTTCAATGTACTGTACTGAGTTGTTTTCTCTGAAGCATACATTTCGAGCTTTACTGGGGGATTTAAACTATCTGCAGCAGAAAGTAAAAGAGAAAAGATTATTGATGTTGTGTTTGAGTGTTAATTATGTTTGTAGTGCTTCTGGCCAGAAAAAAAATAGTCCATTAGATCATAAAAAACTGGAGCCCCCAAATTTCAGATATTCATTTAACTCTTTCACTTGTCCATCTTTCACAATTTATCTCTATCTTCATCCTAATGTGTTTGTCTTACTACAATGGGATCTCTGTTGTCATAGCAATAATCTTGGGGTCCTTGCTGCAGTATGGTATTATAGGTGAAACTATGCTACACTTTTTAGGTATATCTATATCAATAAAATCCCTTTGAATAGGACCCAAGATTAAGTCACATTTTCAGCAAATGTTTATTTGTCATTTAACATGTGCACAATTATTTGCTGAACTATAGAGAATATAAAGAATTAAAAATAACCACAACAAAAGCACATTCTCAGCCTTCAATGAATGTGTGATTTTGTAGGATGGGACACATGCATAAATAAATTTTGAAATGATTCCTAGACCCTTCTCTATAACTTATAGTCTTAGCGAGTTGCCTGAGGCACTGAGACATTAGTTGACTTGCCCAGAGTCACAGAGCCAATATTTGTCAGAAACACAGTTCGACCTCCTCTTCCTCACTCAAAAGACAGTTTTTTATACACTATACCCTGCTTCCATGATACAATTGTTCCCATCTACCATAAAGTACAATATCATTTAAGATGACAGTTATGACATGGGAGAGAGATAAGTCATAGAGATCTGAGTATCCCTTCAGTTCAATGACACTGGCCTCCTGGCTGTTCATTGAACAAGTCATTCTATCTCTAGGGGCCAAGAATTTTCTCTGGCTATCCTCTAACCCTGGAATGCTCTCCCTCCTCCACTGTTGACCTTACTGGTTTCCTTTAAGTCTCAGTTAAAATCTCACCTTCTATAGGAAACTTTCTCAACTTCTCTTAATTCCAGTGCCTTCTCTCTCAATTATTTATATTTATCCTATATATAATTTGTTTTGTGTGTATTTATTTGTATATTGTTCCTTCCTCCATTAGACTGTAAGGACTGTAAGCTCCTTGAGGGCAAGGATTGAATTTTGCCTATTTTTTTGTATCACCAAGTACAGTGCTTGGCACATAGTAGGCACTTAATAAATATTTATTGAATTGAATTGAGTGTCTTATCACAGAGAAGATTGTACCCGAGTTAGACCTTGAAAGAAAGGGAGGTTTTCAAAAGGAGGTAATGGATTCTACATTCCCCATCCTAGCAGTGAGAACAATATAGTAAGATTCTACAGAAAAAGAAAAAAAAAAGATTCTAGCATATGCAACTGGAAACATTCTGTGTCTCTTCTATTTTCTTTGGTGCCCCATTGTAGCATCATCACCTTTAATTAATAAATACACCTTTTCTCTTACTTATGAAGACTGCTCCCCTTCTCTGCTTCTTCAAAGTTCAAGGCAGAGTCCATTTTTTGTTACATTTGATGATCTCTTCTCACATATTTACTCATGTTCTTTATGATACTTCTTAGGATCATAACATTATAGATCCAGAGTTGCAAGATACCTTAGATTTCCTTATTTTCACATGAGAAAACAGAGGACCAGAGAGGTTCAATGATTTTCCCAGTCATACAGGTAATAAATGTCAGAGACAGGATTTGAACTCAAATCATCCAAAATCTAATTTCAATACTCTTATCTACTACACTATCCTATTTGCCACTACTATTCTACTCTACTCAGATTTTAAAGCAAACATGGTTTTTCTCAACATTGAGACTGTTTCTGTGCCACAAATTACTTTGTTCTTATTCTCCACTCAATGAAATATTTGAGCATAAAACAACATATTCTAAAACCTCATCTAGACTGGAACCAAATGGAGGTATAGAAGCAGGAAAACTCCATGGGATCCCCCCATAAACACCTCAAATACCTATAAAAATGACTCTGAACAAACTTTAGAGCTACAGAACCTACAAAGTAACAGAGAGAAACAAACTTCCCACTGAAGGCAGCCTGGCAGGAAGGATCAATCACAGTGCTGTCGGAGCAGAACCCAGCCCTGTATGAGCCTGCAGTTTTAGCCTTAGGGCAGCCCCTACCCTGCAGCAGACTTAGGGAAAGTGGACCAACAGCAGCTGTGGAGGTTTCCAGATTTATCAACCCATAAATTCCAAAGACAAAGTGAGAGGTCAGTGGACTTTGGGAACAGGGTTTTCAGGAGTGTGGTCCAGCCTCTGCCTCCAGAGTGAGAAGCAGCTGAGGTGCAGGCTGCATGGCTGCTTCAAAGCTCCTGGACTGCAGATCATAAGGGGACCAACCAACCAGTCTGAGAGATAATCAATCTTGCTTTAACCTGCTTGGACCTGGATTGCTGTCTAGGGTGGAGGTCCTGGGGTGTGTGACCAGTGTGCCAGAGCCAGTAGAGGCTTCTGAGAGGGCACCCAACTAATAGCTCCAACAGCTGAGAAAACCTCAGCAATTTGGGACAAAGCGATTCTCTCTGGAGACAGAGTTCTACTTTGGCAAAAAGCTCAAGTCAATTGGCAACATGAGCAAGCAAAGCAAGCACAGTAGTCAAATCTTAGATTCCATTTTTTGGGGAGAAGAAGGATCAAAGCATGGAACAGGAGGAAGACAACAAAGTCAGAACTCCTGCACCAAAAGCTTCCAAGAAAAATATGAACTGATTACAGGCCATAGAAGAGCTTAAGAAGGATTTTGAAAACCAAATAAGAAAAGTGGAGGAAAAATTGGGAAAAGAAATGAGAATGATGAAAGAAAATCATGAAAAGAGAGTCAACAACCTACTGAAGGAAATAATACCTTAAAAAATAGACTAACTCAAATGGCAAAAGAGGCTCAAAAAGGCAATGAGGAGAAGAATGCCTTGAAAAGCTGAATTTGCCAGATGGAAAAGGAATCTCAAAAGCTCACTGAAGAGAATAATTCCTTCAGAATTACATTGGAGCAAATGGAAGCTAGTGACTTTATGAGAAATCAAGATACTATTAAACACATCCAAACAAATGAAAAAATAGAAGGTAATGTGAAATATCTCATTGGAAAAACCACTGACCTGGAAAATAGATCCAGGAGAGATCATTTTAAAATTATTGGACTACCTGAAATCCATGATCAAAAAAAGAACCTAGAAATCATCCTCCAAGAAATTCTCAAGGAAAATTGCCCTGATGTTTTAGAACCAGAAAGCAAAATAGAGGTTGAAATAATCCACCAATCTTGAAAAAGATCCCTAAAAGAAAACTCACAGGAATATTATAGTCAGGTTAGCTAGGTCTGGAGTTCTCAAATCAAAGAGAAAATATTACAAGCAGCCAAGAAGAAACAATTTTAATATTGTGGAAACACAATCAGGATAACACAGGATCTGTCAGCTTCTACACTGAGGGATCGAAGGGCTTGGAATATGATATTCCGGAGGTCAAAGGAGCTGGGATTAAAACCAAGGATCACCTACCCAGAAAAACTGAGTATCATATTTCAAGGGAAAATATGGTAATTCAGTGGAATAGAGGACTTTCAAGCATTCTTGCTGAAAAAACCAGAGTTGAATAGAAAATTTGACATTCAGATACAAGAAGCAACAGAAGTATGAGAAGGTAAACAGGGAAAAGAAATCATAAGGAACTTATCAAAGTTGAACTATTTACATGTCTAAAGGAAAAATGATCATTGTAACTTGTGAAACTTTTCTCAGTATGAGAAAAGTTGAAGGGAATATATATATATATATATATATATACATACATATTTATGTCTATATAAGAGGGTATATGTGTGTACGGATACATTTCATAGACAGAGGGCACAGGACCAATTGAATAGGAAGGAATGATACGTAAAAGGTGAAATTGAGAGGTGAGAGAGGAATATAATGAGAGGAGATGGGGAAAAGACAGAATGAGGCAAATTATCTCATATAGGAGAAGCAAGGGAAAACTGTTACAATGGAGGGGAAGAACGGGAAGACAAGAGGGAATGGGTCAACCTTACTCTCATTGAATTTGGCTTAGGGAGGGAATGCTATACACACTAAATCGGGTATTTCACCCTACAGGAGAGAAGGGGGAAAGGGGATGAGACGGGGGATAATGGAGGGAAGGGCAAGTTGGGGGGGGGAGGAAAGTTAGAGGCACACACTTTTGAAAAGCGACAGGGTCAAAGTAGAGAATAGAATTTTGTCTATGCCCCAGGGGGGGCGGGGGAAGATAGGTTGGAGGGAAATAAAGCCAGTCTTTCACAATATATCTACTATGTAAATGTTTTTGCACATGTAGAACCTATACTGAATTGTCTATCTTCCCAGTAAGGGTGGGTGATGAGGTAGGAAGGGAAAGAAGCTGGATTTCAAAATTTTAAAATCGAACTTTTAAAAAATATATTATTATTATTTCTTTTTACATGCAACTGGGAAATAAGATATACAGGCACTGGGGTATAGAGATCCATCTTTCCCTACTGGAAAGTCAGAGGGGGGATAGGAGAAGATATAGAAGAGAGTGGATTGGGGGAGGGAGTATTCAGTGGGATTGTTGTTTTGGGGTGCTGGGTCAGGGAAAGACAGGGAGAAATTTTTTTAAGTCAAAATCTTGTGGAAATGAATGATGTAAACTAAAAATAAACATAAATTTTAATTTAAAAAAACATGTAGAATCACATAGAAATCAAGTGCATTCTTGCCCAATAAACCACCAATCATCCCTATAAATCTCCAGAAAATTACTTTCCTTCATATTTGTATTCTCATCTCAAAATCCTTATTAGTTGACAAAGTAGGACTTATGGGGACTTTGGAAATAAATGGCCCAGAATTGGTGACAAGTAAAGAACAGAATGCCAGACTTAGTCTGATGCCCACTAACTTTTGCATAGCAGAGTTCATAAAGTTTGAAGATAGACAAGGGGAGGCTAGGTGGTGCATTGAATAGAGCACTGACCCTAGAGTCAGGAGGACCTGAGTTCAAATTCAGCCTCAGACACTTAACACTTACTAGCCATGGGACCTTGGGCAAGTCACTTAACCCCAATTGCCTCTCAAAAAAAAAAGAAAGAAAAGAAGAAGAAGATAACACCGATCTAATTCAAAGCAAGTTTATATCTCAGCTCCAAGACTGGCACAAAATGAGTAATGTGTATATCATTCAATAGTTAACACAAAGAGGTCTACTTAGCCATCATAGAGGAAGGAGATTCAGTAAGGATACAGCACTTATTCACTCGGCTGTCACTTCCCTGCCTCTGTGTTGGTTATACTGATTTGGTAGACAGAAGCCTGAGGAAACTGAAGTAACTTCTCATGCTCTGGCATTTTTACTCTTAGGCCACCAACAAAGTTATATCAATAGCCTGAGCAAGTCCTTTGATCCATTTAAGTCTCAAAGATTATTTCAAAACCTCGTAAAGAAAAACTAATCCAAGCAAGCATAGGACAGACCCTTACCATGTGAATTCTAACATGGAGTCCATAGGTTGAAACTCTAAAATGGAAATTGAATCAAAAGAGATGGAAAACACTCAAAAATGTAATTCTGGTGATTCTGTTACAGTTTATTCAGAAGAGAAGACAAGAGTAAGGTATATAAAGAGACTAATGATACGAGTCACCAAACAGAGATCTATCACACCCAACTCAAATTTTCAAAAGGCAGATACAAGAGAGAAAAGCAATGTCAGGTAATTTATGATGAATACAAAACAGTGATGGAATACAAACAGAGGAATACAAAACAGGCCCAAAAAAATAGATTCAAAAGATATAAAGTCCAGACAGACAATGACAACTTATACAAAAGACCAAAAGAGGCTTTTAAAAGCTGTCAGAAGCAATAAGTAGATAAGGAGATATAAGATATCTGTCTAAAATGAATAAGATAGTGATAATGGATGATGTGAAGACAGCAGAAATCCTCAAGCCATATTCTCTTCTGCTTCCCTCTCTGTCTCTTTCTCTTTCCCCCACCACAAAAAAAAAAAAACACCATAATCTTCAGATTAGGAATACTCAGACAAAAATAGCTAACAGAGAAGTGAAACCCAAGGTCAGTGAGCTTGTATATGCAAAAATCAAGTCAACCAGGATTTATTAAGTACTTACTGTGTGTCAGGCATCATACAAAGTTCTGGTGATCTAAATACAACAAAAAAGTAAGGCAGTCTCTGCCCTCAAGGAGCTTATATTCTCAAGAGGGAAGACAACATATCAAAGGGAACTGAAGTGCTGGGATGGGAGAGGAAGAGTGAAGGTATTCATATGAAGGGATGTTGGCAAAGTCTGGAGAGTCAGAAGCAGAGTCAAAAAAGGAATGAAGGATGATTGGTTTGAGTCATTACTCAAAATGGAATTTCTGGAAGAAACACTGATGGAGAAATCAACAATAAAAGGAGAAGGGAGCTGTGGACCAGATGAATGTTCCAGGATGAGAAGGAGACACAGTCACTACTGAAATTTCTGGTGTGAGAAGGCAGCTGAGGTATGGCAGCAATGTCCAGAGAGCATAAATACAAAATATATACATGATGTAGAAAATATATACCAGGTACTATGAGTGTGGGGCAGGAAAAGACCAGACATTTCTCATGGTGGCCTTTGGAGGCTCTCTATTAGGCAGAGATAAGGAAGGAGGGCATCCCAGGAATGTGACTTAACCTATACAAAGACACCAAGACAAACAATAAGATGTTGTACATAAAGAACAATGAGGAGACCAGTTTGGTTTTCTTTTCTCAATGAATTCAAGTCAACAGGCCCCCTTCAACTATTTCCTGTTGTACTTTTTAAAAAATCTTCTGGAAATAATTGTGAGACTACTGTCAGTGACCTTTGAGGAAATGTGGAAAATGGGATGGGTGCCTGGGATTGTAGATGGGTGAATGTCTCCAAAAAAGTGGGGGAAGAAGGTATATTCTTCAAATTAAAGACCAATGAGTTGGAATTCAATTCTTGGTAAAAATTCTATAACAATTATTAGAGAGATGATTTGCGTGCACTTATAAAGAGAAGAGGTTAGTACCAGAAGCCAGCATGGTCTTGGAAATACTATTATCTTTTTGAAGTTCTACAACCACATTCTCCACTGACATGTTATGAATATCGCTCTGAGAAGGAACTTGGGGGCACAATGAATGCCCTTCCACAGCCAAGAATTCTGAGGGTCTTTTAGCAAAGTAGCTAATTGCTTCCTGGGCTGGCTAAACTCCACTCAAGAAGTAAACAATTTTGCTTCAGAGAGTGGCGTGAAGTATCTAATAAAAATTTGCAAGTGCATAGAATTTAGGGAAAATTTCAATTAAAGTACGCACATCAAAAATGATGCCTATAAAACAAGATTATTGTTTTTTAATAACTAAAGTCACAGGCACAAACTTATGCCTCCTAATAGAATGGGATGAGGTTACAAATCAACACCTGTGTTAGGTTTTATTAAGTATACCTTCTCCTGATGCTATGAAGTCATCTAACTCCAAACCAAATAGAGAAGGAGAGAGGGGCGGAGGAGAAGGAGAGAGATAGAGACAGAGAGAGAGACAGAGAGGGAAACAGAGAGACAGAGACAGAGGAGAGAGACAGAGGAGAAAGAAAGAGGAGAGAGACAGAGAGACAGGGAGAGAGAGAGAGAGA